>NC_048569.1:15399890-15699890 GCF_013265735.2 Oncorhynchus mykiss | reverse complement strand
AAATTGGATGCAGTCTATCACAGTGCCATCCGTTTCGTCACCAAAGCCCCATATACTACCCATCACTGCGACCTGTATGCTCTCGTTGCCTAGCCCTCACTTCATATTCGTTGCCAACCCCACTGGCTCCAGGTCATCTATAAGTCTTTGCTAGGTAAAGCCCCGCCTTATCTCAGCTCACTGGTCACCATAGCAGCACCCACCCGCAGCACGCGCTCCAGAAGGTATATTTCACTGGTTACCCCCAAAGCCAATTCCCCCTTTGGCTGCCTTTTCTTCCAGTTCTCTGCTGCCAATGACTGGAACCTATTGCAAAAATCACTGAAGCTAGAGACTCATATCTCCCTCACTATCTTTAAGCATCAGCTATCAGAGCAGCTGTCACGTTCTGACCTTTATTTCCTTTGTTTTGTCTTTATTTAGTATAGTCAGGGCGTGAGTTGGGGTGGGCAGTCTGTTTGTGTTTCTATGTTTTTTCTATTTCTGTGTTTGGCCTGATATGGTTCTCAATCTGAGGCAGCTGTTTATCGTTGTCCCTGATTGAGAACCATATTTAGGTAGCCTGGGTTTCACTGTTGGTTTGTGGGTGTTTGTTTCCGTGTGTGTGTTTTTCGCCACACGGTACTGTTTCGGTTTGGTTATTTCACGTATTAGTTTGTTTTTGTATTTCATAGTGTTCAGTGCTTTTCTTATTAAAATCGTCATGAACACTTACCACGCCGCATCTTGGTCCGATCCTTACTCCTCTTCAGATGAAGAGTAGGAAATCTGCCGTTACAGCAGCTTACAGATCATTGCACCTGTACGTAGCCCATCTGTAAATAGCCCATCCAACTACCTCATCCCCATATTGTTATTTATTTATATTTCAAAAATTGCTCCTTTGCACCCCAGTATCTCTACTTGCACATTCATCTTCTGCACATCTCACTCCAGTGTTTATATGCTAAATTGTAATTACTTCGCCGCTGCGGCCTATTTATTGCTTTACCTCCCTAATCTTACTTCATTTGCACACACAGTATATAGACTTTTGTATTGTGTTATTGACTGTACGTTTGTTTATTCCATGTGTAACTCTGTGTTGTTGTTTGTGTCACACTGTGTCACGATTCTTCAAAATCGAACCCAGAAGCAGACCAGGACAAGGAGAGTAGGAAGAAGGTGAGTATTTATTTACAAGTGAATGTGAATGGGTAGATATATCCAGGTGGTGTAGCGGGTAGCGGTGGTGAGTTGATGGGAGTAAATAGGTGGATCCAATGGGGAAGCGGAATCCTCTGACGATCAGGCGGGAATGGGGTAAATGATCTGGGTGAGTAACTGAAGACAGAACAAACAGAGGTAAGTTCAAGGCAAGCAATACGTAACAAACAACAAAACAAATTCTATCCAACTTGAGGCTGATACTCTGGCACAACATACTGTTCATGGCTAACGATCCGGCAGGGAATGGATGTCAGGTCAGAGCTTTTGAAGGGGAGAGGTGATGATCAGGACAGGTGTGCAGATTACTGATGGGATACAGGTGCGGGTGAACATCGATCTCCCAACAAGCTAATTCGCCCGGCAACCAGACAGGGTGCGTTCCAGGACACCGGAAACACACTCCAGGACAGAAACACAGGCAAACACAGACTCGGGAAGCGAGATTCGTGACACACTGCTTTGCTTTATCTTGGCAAGGTCGCAGTTGTAAATGAGAACTTGTTCTCAACTGGCTTACCTCGTTGAATAAAGGTGAAATACTATATTTTTTAAATACTGTATGTGGGAATGTCTTATGTCCATCCTACATGTAGTGTTGGTACATGGAATATTCCTCCACTGCATATATCATAAATTGCTATTGCAAATAGAAGTATTATGTTCAACAACTGATATTTTCAAATATTATTTTGACAAACACACTTTGGTGTTTATAATTCATTCTCTATTGTCATAGATTTGGTGGGCACTGTCATCTGTGATCTTTGTGATATGACTTTCTTTAAGCACGTACTGATGAAACTGTCACTTCATATTTTTTTCTTAAAGTCTACAAACGCTCTACATTTATTCACTCTGTTATAGAGTTGGATCCTATATGCTACTTTTATTATTGTCCTGTAAATGGTTCAGTGCCTATAATTTAGGCTGTGTAGAATGGGGAATAAAGGAAATTACCTATACTAATAAATTACTACTAGATTATAGTTATAAGGAAAACAGCATACAAAGTTGGCTTGTGTATCCATTTGCCTATAACTAATCATAATTCCATTATTTTTACATAAAAAGAGAATACTTCAAAATGAGAAGATCCTGCCATGGAAAAGAAGACTGGGTGGACATAAAGTGGAAAGGAGGGGAAATAACTCACAACATGCAGCAGGACACCTTCAGCTGTGGGGTCTTTGTAATGCAGGTTTGATAGTTATATTTTCAATAATGAAATGTTAGCTGTTATGTGACAATTAGGTCAAAAAACGTCATTTATTTTTTTGGTGTAGATGGCCATCCCCTTCCAAATTGATATGGAACCTTCAAAAACACATGGCAACTGCGGAAAGAAATGGCTGAGGATAGACAAAAAATGTCTGGTATGTAAGGACGTTTAATTCAAAGTAAATGTAAATTCTTTATGTTTATGTAGTTGTGTGGGACAGCCATATGTTCAGTTCATGCCTATGATTTCAGAGTTCAACAAAGCCAACAACTGCTTCATGTGTGCCACTGATAAAGAACCTGGATGTGGCCCAAAGACTGACTGGGTTAGTAACTTTATTTAACATGTTTCTAATCTTGACAAGAGTGATGGCATGTAAGACCATTTATGATATAACACAATGGATGACTAATTCGTCATTCGTCATACTGCATTGATGTTTGATATTATTTATAACGTGTTATGTTTTGTTTTGATTGAATGTTTTGCATGCCAACGGTGGTTCCATGTGCTGTGCCTAGGAATGAAGACAAACGAGTTCAACAGAGTAAAGAACACAAACTGGAAGTGCTGTCTTTGTTGTTAAAAATGTATGCTATACCCCATCCACACTGAAGAGGCTCTGAAATGTACATCAACCAGGGATAAAGAGAAAGTTAACACTATGAAATGTTTCATACTTAACTTCAATTAAGTGTCTGACATGTTGGAAAAGATGAAAGGCCTACAATTTATGTTTAATTTGTCAATATTACATTTTTATTCATTGATTTACTGGCCACCATTAGTGTGGTTACATGTTCAGTATATGTATTGACCAGCAAACCCACTGCAGCCTACCTCACCAGCTCACTCTCCATCCCTGCTTTGGACAAGTAATAGCATGACTCTCGTACTATGCCCTTTTCCTTTATGGTTAATATTAACGACGAAAGGAGATATTATCTGTCTCTCCTATTGTGTACCGCTGTTAAATACTGTGGACAAATAAAAAAACAGGGGAAATAGGTACTTAGAACTACCAGTTATTGTAGATACATATTAAAGAAAAGGGTAAACACAACACTGGACTGAACCCCCTAATTGTCAAACTAATATTAATGTACAACAATATAGAAGATACATGACTAGAAATTAGCAACATGGGTGTACATCCACTGCATGCTTCTTAGGGGTGTAATTGACATGACCAAGGAGCTATTGCAAATTTGAAACTATGAAAAATGTACGTTACACTGCGTGATTTTACAGTACACAAACAAGAGAGTGCAATATAGAAGGGCAGTCATTGGACGTTAGGTCACATGACCAAGTAGCTATTGAAATTTTACATTTTGAAAAATGCATGTAAAACCATGTGAGATAAATGGCCAAAGGGTGTGCAATGTGTAGGCCCACGGAGTGGACATTCTGAACCTTGTTTGAAGTCACTAGGTCACATGACCAAAGAGCTCTTAAAATTCTACATTTTGAAGAATTTATGTAAAACCATGTGAGATGAGAATGCACAAACTAAAGGCTGCAATATAGAAGGGTAGTCAGTGGACATTCTGAACATTGTTTGAAGTCACTAGGTCACATGACCAAGGAGCTATTGAAATTCAAATTTTTGAAAAATTAATGTAAAATGTGAGATGAAAATGCACAAACTAAAGGCTGTGCAATAAAGAAGGGTAAGTCAGTGGACATTCTGAACCTTGTTTGAAGTCACCAGGTCAGTAGGTAGCTATTGAAATGTGAATGTAAAAAAACATTGTACTTTGTTTATGCTCCCTAACTAATTCAACTTGGAATACAAAATGCTGCTCACATTTCCACATGTTTATTAGCTTTGGAAAGGAAATTAATGTCCTAATTGTGAAAATAAGACCTGTGCAATGTTGTGCACAATTTTTCCAACATCATGACAGTTATTTGGAGTCTGTGGCTCAAGTGGTTTGAAAGCTTTTGAGGTTTGAAAGCGCGAATATCCGTTGAATATCCAACTTGAAACGGTCTTTACCTCTGTGTAATAATCTAGGCTGAAAAGCGGTCTTGGCTAAAAGGGATCCAGTTTTTCGCAAATTGACGTAAAAAGTTTTATTTCGCCTTTTAGCTAACCTTAACTTGTTTCACGACCTTATCCTAATTCTTCTAACCCGCTGCGTATATTCTCAGTATCTGCTATGAAATGTAAAATATTACGTTCATTTTTACAAAAGGTTCCCTTCTTGCCATGACCATGAAAAGGGTAGACACAAATTGTACAATATGATGTCCATATAGTCTGAAGGAAATGTATGGTTAAAAAAAACATTCATATGATAACTCAATGATCATTTTATAACTTTATTCATAACACGAGGGAAAATGTATGGACATTACCGCATAGGACAAAGGCCTCAATGGAATATGCTGGACCAACCAATGGTAACGGTTGCTCTAGCCCAACAATAGATGTCATCTTTATATAACACTAAAACACCTGAATGAATTAAACACAACCAGACACTTAAGAGCCCCGGTGGTATAGGTGACCTGAAGATTTGATATTCTAACGTCAGGTGTGCTTCTCATTTGTTTATGTACAGTAGGTTCCCCAGCTGACCTATATCAAGACACCCATGTTGACTGGATTCCCCCTGTGAAGAGGAGTCATGCTGCAGCAGCATCCGATTCTACTACTTGTTCATCTTTTTCCAGACATGAAAGAAGACTCCCCTCAGTTATATGACATGGTTGTCATATGCTGTGCTTTGGACAATTTGAATGATTGAGTAGAGCACCTTGTCATGACAAAAGTGCCCCCTTAAACTGTATGAATATAATGTATTTGGAACGTTTAAAAGACTTGTTGATATTGTAAACATACTGTACTTTAAGCCATATTGTTGTCCAAGGGTAAAGACAAGTATTTTGTCATCTTTGCTTTGCCTAGCCACATTGAATAAAAAGTATTTCTTATGGCCCAACTATTGCCATGTTCCTTGCTTTTCAGAAATGTGGTTCTCAAACAAGATGCACCCCATGGCTATCCAACTCGATGGATTCTTCATTCACCGGGCAGACAGGTGATATTAATTTGGCGTCACTAAATCAAAAAGATATATAATTCACATGCGCCAAATACAACAGGTATAGATAGACCTTACAGTGAAATGCTTACTTACAAGCCCTTAACCAACAATGCAGTTAAGAAAAATAAGTGTTAAAGTATTTACTGAAATAAACTGAAGAAAATAATTAATTAAAAAATGAAGGTGCAACAATAAAATGACGTTAGTCGAGGTAATTTGTACATGTAGGTAAAGTGACTATGTTTGTATAATAAACAGAGTAGCAGAAAAAGTTTGGCATGGGCTCTCAAATCCTGAAAAGGTTCTACAACTGTACCTTTGAGAGCTTATAGACTGGCTGCATCACTGCTTGGTATAGCTATAGCATCGCCCTCGATCACATGGCGCTACAGAGGGTTGTGCGGGCAGCCCAGTACATCACTGAGGCCGAGCTCCCTGCCATCCTGGACCTCCATATCAGGTGAAAGACCCCAACCACCCATGCCATAGATTTTCTTTGCTGCAGCACAGCAAGAGCTTGAACAGCTTCTATCCCCAAGCAATACGACTGATAATTAGCTAACAAAATTGCTACACGGACCAAGTTTACCTTGCATCTTTATTGACCTTTTATTTCAGTGTTTTACACCGTCTATGCACACTCACAGGGCCCTGTCACTGTCACTCCAAAACAAACACTCCATTTTCTCACTCACACATAATATGCTGCTGTTACTCTGTTTATCTTATATCCTGTTGCCTAATCACCTTACCCCTAAACATATCTACCTCCATCACTCCAGTATCCCTGTCACCTTACCCCTAAACATATCTACCTCGATCACCCCAGTATCCCTGTCACCTTACCCCTAAACATATCTACCTCGATCACCCCAGTATCCCTGTCACCTTACCCCTAAACATATCTACCTCGATCACCCCAGTATCCCTGTCACCTTACCCCTATACATATCTACCTCCATCACCCCAGTATCCCTGTCACCTTACCCCTAAACATATCTACCTCCATCACTCCAGGATCCCTGCACATGTAAATATGGTATTGGAACAAACTTTTTAAATATTTCCTGTATATAGTATGTTTGTTTACTTTATTGTGTATTTCATATTACTTGTGTGCTTTTTTCTAGAAATACATTTGATTATTGCATTGTTGGTTTTTGAGTTTGCATTAAAGGCATTTTACTGTGCATGTGACATTAACTTGAAACGTGTCATTCCTTTACAATTTAAACACATTTAGTGTAGACAATGTAGTTGTGGTAGTCTTTAAAAAACTATCTTCAATATCACGGTGGTGCCTCCAAGTGCCACTCAGACACTCTGGGAGAAAAGTATCTGGCATTGAACTTGGTAGTAGTTGTATGTTTTAAGCTAAGGATCCCATCTGCTTCCAGACATTTCACCACCTCGATTGCAAGGGTTGGACATGAACTAAACAATCTTGTCAGCACAAGGCATGTAGAAAATCTAGTATAATGATCAGCCTCATACATTGCCTACTGGTATAGTTTTTAAATTGATAACATATAGCTGAACAATACAAACATTGTGTGGGTTAAGCTATTATCTAATTCAGATGCACAATGTCAAGGGGTAGAGTTTTATTCTAGCCCCAGACAAACAGACCTGATTCCTCTTGTCAACTAATTATCAGGCCCTCAATGAGTTGAATCAGGGGTGCTGTTGGGGGTACTCAAGGACTGGAGTTGGGATCCACTGCTGTAGGCATATGGCTGCATTGGCGTTGCATGCCATTATCAGCTGCATAATGGGTTCACTTTTAAAAAATTATTTAACCTTTTTTTAACTAAGTGTCACTGGAATTTCATAATTCCTATTAATTATACATTAATTAAATCACTGTCTATTTTATAAAAATGTGTAAGATTCCTATTTGGATAAAATAGACAAAATTAGATAATAGTATTTACTCTCGGAGCGCGCTCCCATGTAACCACGAACAACAGTTTATATACAAAATATGACGTCATAGGTTATAAAACGTTTGTCCTCCTATCAACCAGGACCCAACAAGTTGAAAAGTTCATTCCAACCCCTGTGCTCTCTTAGTCCAGACACACAGTTAAATCAAGATAAACTTCTGAAGTTTTCATCCATCACCATTCAGCAGACCGTTCCAGCTAATGGAAAACCTGAGAAAACACACTCTGCCTTATCTAAGCATCCCAGAGCTAAGTTGAGTCTGTTCAACCATAGGTTAACAACCTTTTCTGCTTACTTAAAAACCCACAATTCCAGTCCCCTCTAACCTGGCTGGAATGGTATTTATTTTATTACCCCCTGTTTCATGCTCCACAATCCCTTCCTTATGAATTAATATTGTTAATCAGATATAATAAAACAGAGTAGAGTTGAATTAGTTATAGTTCTATTTAAAATGCAGATATTGTTTAGTCATTATTCCTATCAATCCAAAAAATTCCTATCACTAGGCAAGTCAGTTAAGAACAAATTCTTATTTACAATGACGGCCTAGGGTTAACTGCCTTGTTCAGGGACAGAACGACAGATTTTTACCTTGTCAGCTCGGGGATTCGATCAAGCAACCTTTCGGTTACTGGATATTCTATTTGATTCGTTCCAGCCATCATTATGAGTCGTCCTCGCCTCAGCAACCTCCACTGATGTAAAGGCAGTGAACGTTACCTTAGCAGCTCATTTGAGTTCGTCTGCACATTACATTTCTGTAGCAAGCTAAGTTAGCTAATAATACATTTTTGATCATATATGTTCTTACTTGAATAGATTCTCCCACTGCCTCAGTTTTCTGGGTTCATGGGAAAAAAATACAAATAATGGGAAATCTCCCCAAAGTTTCCGGTGGCAGCCAACCATGTGGACAATTGGAGGTATCCAGAAGACTGAGGCTTCGGTCCAAACACTTAAACCTCATAGAAGAAGAAGTGTGTCTTTTAACGGCGGTTAGCATCCAATTTGTTGCATTACCACCACCTACTAGACTGGAGTACAACTCCCTTATACTTTACTTAAAAATAAAAATGTATAAATAAATACCCTACCATCTAACAGTATACTCACTCATTTCAAAATTATATAAAATAAACACCCCCCTACTCCACTAATTAAATGCATGTATTCCTACCTCATGCCATCACCCTGAAAGGATGGAACATCACCACTTAACACATCCTGTAACTCTTCTGCTGTCAAGTCTCGTACACCCAAATACCTCTCTGCAGCTGTCACCACAACCCCAACTTTATGAGATTTCCAATCCATCCCTGCAGTACAATTAATAACCATTGATATAAAAGCTAAAAATCCAATCTTACTGAAACTTATTTCACTTTTTGGCCTATCCCTCTGTACTGGTATATCTCTACTACTCTCACCACACCTCCCCCTTAACCCATCTTCCTCTACTTTCTTCACTGCCTCAGCATGACAACTTCTGCTCTACTCTAACCCTGGAAACCTGCCTCTCTCGCACAGGACATTTCTGATCCCCAGCTCCAAGGGCACCCCTACAATTAACACATTCCACTACTTTCCCAAATACTACACATTCCTTTGTCTCATGCCCTTCTGCACATTTCTCACACATTGAACCCTCCCTCCTGCACACTTCTGCCACATGCCCATAAGCTTGACACCTGTAACATCTTAATGTATTCGGCACATGCGCTCGTACAGGATAACACATATCCTAACTTCACTTTATCAGGCAGAGACTCAACTTCAAAACTCAAAAGAACAGACAATGACTTCTGTTTCCCCACTCTTGCCACCCTGTCGCCGTCGCATCAAACAACGAGCATCATATACACCGGGAATCTTTGCCCTCAGCTGGTCAACGTTTATATCTACTGCTACCCCAGTTATCACTCCTTTCATTGGTGCCCTTTTCTTGAGAACGAAACAATTCACTTTTTGCCCTCATTCGTTTTACTTCGAGCGCATACTTCCTCTGCCACAAATAAATGCAAACAAACACAAATGGATCAGCCAAAAGGCAAGAGTCCACTTTTTTCCATAAACTTCGCTCCTACTGTCAGACTCTTCTTCATCCTGATCCTCGGTACATACCTCGGTCTCCGATAACTTTACCGCACTTACCACCTCCGATACTTCGCCCTCATTCACTTCCATTTCTCCTCCTGTCTTCAGCTCCCGCTGCATACACTTTCTACCATTCTGACAAATCTCAATTTTTCCAACCATTTTTATCCGACTCAAACTCACCCTCTTCGTCCCCATTCTCTTTTTCCCTCCATTCCTCCTCCGTTTTCCAAGGACACGTCTCATTATCATAATACTGCCGCTCCATCCCTGACACCAATCTTTCACTTGCTTTCTCTAGGGACTCCATTTTCCCCTTCCGAAGTTCTGCTCATGTCCGCAATAACGTGCATAAAACAACGTAGCTGGGCCTTCCAATACAATTCACGCCAGTCCGTTCTGTCGACAATCGGTCAGAAAAACTCTTAAGACACACCTTTTAATTTTATATTAGTCTTTTTAAAATGTATTTTTTATTAACAAATCAATACAGGAAGTACATGTGGGAACACAATGATAGATAAATAATATACAAAGGACAATTGGAGCTAGGGGGTCCAAGATCACATTACACAAGGACCTTAAGGGACAGACATACACTTATAATTGTCAGGATCGTCGTATGAAGCGGACCAAAATGCAGCGTGGTATGTGTTCATGATGATTTTTTTTATTTAAAAAAAATCACTGAACACCGAATAGAAACTATACAAAACAATAAACGAAATAACGACCGTGAAGCTATAAAGAGAACTGTGCTGACACAAGCAACTAACAGACAATCACCCACAAACAAACAGTGAAACCCAGGCTACCTAAGTATGATTCTCAATCAGAGACAACTAATGACACCTGCCTCTGATTGAGAACCATACTAGGCCGAAACATAGAAATCCCAAAATCATAGAAAAACAAACAGACTAAATGGCCCCACTGGACTGAGGGGCAGCTCTGGACTGAGGGGCTCCGGCGCCTCTGGACTGAGGGGCGGAAGCTCTGGCGGCGCCGGACAGGCGGGAGACTCCGGCGGCGCCGGAGAGGAGGAAGGCTCCGGCGGTGCCGGAGAGGAGGAAGGCTCCGGCGGTGCCGGAGAGGAGGAAGGCTCCGGCGGTGCCGGAGAGGAGGCAGGCTCCGGCGGTGCCGGAGAGGAGGAAGGCTCCGGCGGCGCCGGAGAGGAGGAAGGCTCTGGCGGCGCCGGAGAGGAGGAAGGCTCTGGCGGCGCCGGAGAGGAGGAAGGCTCTGGCGGCGCCGGAGAGATGGAAGGCTCTGGCGGCGCTGGAGAGATGGAAGGCTCTGGCGGCGCTGGAGAGATGAGGCGCACTGTAGGCATGGTGCGTGGTGCCGGCACTGGTGGTACTGGGCCGAGGACACGCACCTCAGGGCGAGTGCGAGGAGGAGAAACAGGGAGTACTGGGTTCTGGACACACACAGGAAGCCTGGTGCGGGGGGCTGCCACCGGAGGGCTGGTGCGTGGAGGTGGCACTGGATAGACCGGCCCGAGAAGGCGTACTGGAGGTCTTGAGCACTGAACCTGCCCAACCTTACCTGGTTGAATGCTCGCCGTAGCCCGCCCAGTGCGGCAAGGTGGAATAGTCCGCACTGGGATGTGCAGGCAAACCGGGGACACCATGCGTAAGGCTGGTGCCATGTATGCCGGCTTCATGGCACCTGGCTCGATGCTCAACCTAGCCCGGCCGATACGAGGAGCTGGGATGTACCGCACCGGGCTATGAACCCGCACTGGGGACATCGTGCGCTCCAGAGCATAACACGGTGCCTGACCAGTACAACGCCCTCTCACTCCGGTGGGCACGGGAAGCTGGCGCAGGACTCCTACCTGCCTTGGCCACACTCCCCGTGTGCCGACCCCTCAAGAAATGTTTGGGGCTGCCTCTCGGGCTTCCTTGCCAGCCGTGTTCCCTGGTATCGCCGGTTCCTCTCGCCGGCTGCCTCTGCTCTCCTAGCTGCCTCCACCTGTTCCCAAGGGAGGCGATCCTTTCCCGCCAGGATCTCCTCCCATGTGTAGCAACCCTTGCCGTCCAAAACGTCCTCCCATGTCCATTCCTCCTTCGTGCGCTGCTCCTGCTGCCGTTGCCTGTTACCACACCGCTTGGTCCTTGGTTGGTGGGTGATTCTGTCAGGATCGTCGTATGAAGCGGACCAAAATGCAGCGTGGTATGTGTTCATTATGATTTTTTAATAAAAGAAAGCACTGAACACTGAATACAAACTATACAAAACAATAAACGAAATAACGCCCGTGAAGCTATAATGAGAACTGTGCTGACACAAGCAACTAACATAGACAATCACCCACAAACAAACAGTGAAACCCAGGCTACCTAAGTATGATTCTCAATCAGAGACAACTAATGACACCTGCCTCTGATTGAGAACCATACTAGGCCGAAACATAGAAATCCCAAAATTATAGAAAAACAAACATAGACTGCCCACCCCAACTCACGCCCTGACCATACTAAATAACGACAAAACAAAGGAAATATGAATATGAAATTTGGCCAAAAGAATAATGAAATTAATTACATAAAATTGTTTCAGCTTATTTCTAATCATAGGTAAAGAATCCAAGCAGTACATCTCTAAAATCTTCAGAAATGTGTTCAATTATAAATTTACTAATGTCTTGCCACAGTTTCCTTACATGAATACAATGCCAAAAAAGAAGCAACACCGTTTCTGGGTGGTCATTACAAAAGGTACAATTTGAGTTTATGTTTTCCTTTTGTAAACTTTGCTTTGAGTAGAAATTCCAGTTTTGATTTGACAGAATGCTAGACATTTATCAAATAAACCATACCTAGTTTGATGTTTCTGTGACAAACGGTGAATTAGTTATTGATTTTTACCGCTTTAAATGGCATTTTATAGATTTTATGTATTTATATGAAATCAAAAAAAAAAATAATGTATTCAAAACAAAGGTTGGAAAATTATGCAAGACATTTATAGAATAAACCATAATTAATTTTATGTTTCTGTTACAATCAATTAATTAGTTTTGATTTTTACAATTTTAAATGGCTTTTGGCGACTGTCTGTTGACTGTCCGTTGGCTGTCTGTTGACTGTCCGAATGTGTGAATATAAAACAAACTTTACCTTGGTGATTAAAGTGATGTAACTGTGGGGACGCCGATGGTGTGGCATATGGGGGTTGTGCAGTGGTGAAAAGACAGGTGGAACTTGTCTTTTCGTGGACTTCAGGAAACAGCAGAGGGTGCACACCCTTATATACAGGTACATCGGCTGGACCGCAGTGGAGAAGGTGGAAAGCTTCAAGTTCCTTGGCATACACATCACTGACAAACTGAAATGGACTACCCACAAAGACAGTGATGTGAAGAAGGCACAACAGAGCCTCTTCAACCTCAGGAGGCTAAAGAATTTTGGCTTGTCACCTAAAACCCTCACAAACTTTTAAAGATGCACAATTGAAAGCATCCTGTCGGGCTGTATCACCGCCTGGTACGGCAACTGCAGCACCCTATGTTTCAAGGAGGCCAAAAAGATCATCACCGACATCAACCACCTGAGCCACTGCCTGTTCCCCCCGCTATCATCCAGAAGGCGAGGTCAGTACAGGTGCATCAAAGATGGGACCGAGAGAGTGAAAAACAGCTTCTATCTCAAGGCCATCAGACTGTTAAACAGCCATCACTAGTACATTAGAGGCTGCTGCCAGTATGCATAGACTAGAAATCACTGGGCAGTTCAAGGAATAGAACACCAGTCACTTTAATAATGTTTACATATCTGGCATTACTCATCTCCAATGTACAGTTGTGGCCAAAAGTTTTGCGAATGACACAAATATACATTTTCACAAAGTCTGCTGCCTCAGTTTGTTTGATGGCAATTTGCATGTATACTCCAGAATGTTATGAAGAGTGATCAAATGAATTGCAATTAATTGCTAATTAATTCTTCTTAGCCATGCAAATGAACTGAATCCCTAAAAAACATGTCCACTGCAATTCAGCCCTGCCACAAAAGGACCAGCTGACATGTCAGTGATTCTCTCGTTAACGTGTGAGTGTTGACGAGGACAAGGTTGGAGATCACTCTGTCACGCTGATTGAGTTCGAATAACAGACTGGAAGCTTCAAAATGAGGGTGGTGTTTGGAATCATTTTTCTTGCTCTGTCTACCATGGTTACCTGCAAGGAAACACGTGCCGGTATCATTGCATTGCACAAAAAGGGCTTCACAGGCAAGGATATTGCTGTCAGTAAGATTGCACCTAAATCAACCATTTATCGGATCATCAAGAACTTCAAGGAGAGCGGTTCAATTGTTGTGAAGAAGGCTTCAGGGTGCCCAAGAAAGTCCAGCAAGCGCCAGGACCGTCTCCTAAAGTTGATTCAGCTGTGGGATCGGGGCATCACCAGTACAGAGCTTGCTCAGGAATGGCAGCAGGCAGGTGTGAGTGCATCTGCACGCACAGTGAGGTGAAGACATTTGGAGGATGGCCTGGTTATTCTTGACAAAGGGCAGCAATCAAGCCACTTCTCTCCAGGAAAAACATCAGGCACAGACTGATTTTCTGCAAAAGGTACAGTGATTGGACTGCTGACGACTGGGGTAAAGTCATTTTCCTGTGTCATGCCAATAGTAAAGCATCCTGAGACCATTCATGTGTGGGGTTGCTTCTCAGCCAAGGGAGTGGGCTCACTCACAATTTTGCCTAAGAACACAGCCATGAATAAAGAATGGTACCAACACATCCTCCGAGAGCAACTTCTCCCAACCATCCAGGAACAGTTTGGTGACGAACAATGCCTTTCTCAGCATGATGGAACACCTTGCCATAAGGAAAAAGTGATAAGTGGCTTGGGGAACAAAACATAGATATTTTGGGTCCATGGCCAGGAGACTCCCCAGACCCTAATCCCATTGAGAACTTGTGGTCAATCCTCAAGAGGTGGGTGGACAAACAAAAACCCACAAATTCTGACAAACTCCAAGCATTGATTTTGCAAGAATGGGTTGCCATCCGTCAGGATGTGGCCCAGAAGTTAATTGATAGCATGCCAGGGCAGATTTTAGAGGTCTTGAAAAAGAAGGGTCAACACTGCAAATATTGACTCTTTGCCTCAACTTCATGTAATTGTCAATAAAAGCCTTTGACACTTATGAAATGCTTGTAATTATACTTCAGTATTCTATAGTAACATCTGACAAAAATATCTAAAGACACTGAGGCAGCAGACTTTGTGAAAATTAATATTTGTGTCATTCTCAAAACTTTTGGCCATGACTGTATATACTGTATTCTATACTATTCTACGGTAGCTTAGTCGGTTCCACTCTGACATTGCTCGTCCATATGTATAAACTCTTAATTCATTCCTACTTAGGTTTGTGTGTATTGGGTAAATGTTGTGTAATTTGTTAGATATTACTGCACTGTCAGAGCTAGAAGCACAAGCATTTCGCTACACCCGCAATAACATCTGCTAATCACGTGTATGTGACCAATAAAATTTGATTTGATTTGGGTATGACGCTACAAGCTTGGCACACCTGTATTTGGGGAGTTTCTCCCATTCTTCTCTGCAGATCCTCTCAAGCTCTGTCAAGTTGGATGGGGAGCATCGCTGCACAGCTATTTTCAGGTCTCTCCAGAGATGTTCGATCAGGCTCTGGCTGGGCCACTCAAGGACTTTCAGAGACTTGTCCCGATGCCACTCCTGCCTTGTCTTAGCTGTATAATTGGGGTCGTTGTCCTGTTGGAAGGTGAACCTCTCATCAAGAAGCTCTCCGTACTTGGCTCTGTTCATCTTTCCCTCGATCCTGACTAGTGTCCCAGTACCTGCCACTGAAAAATATCCCCATAGCATGATGCTGCCACCACCATGCTTCACTGTAGGGATGGTTGCAGATTTCCTCCAGATGTTAAGATTGGCATTCAGGCCAAAGAGTTCAATCTTGGTTTCATCAGACCAGAAAATCTCGATTCTCATGGTCTGAGAATCCTTTAGATGTCTTTTGGCAAACTCCAAGCGGGCTGTCATGTGCCTTTTACTGAAGAGTGGCTTCCGTCTGGCCACTACCATAACGGCCTGATTGGTGGAGTGCTGCAGAGATGGTTGTCCTTCTGGAAGGTTCTCCACAGAGGAACTCTGGAGCTCTGTCAGAGTGATCATCGGGTTCTTGGTCACCTCCCTGACCGACCAAGGCCCTTCTCCCCCGATTGCTCAGCTCTAGGAAGTGTCTTGGTGGTTCCAAACTTCTTCCAGGTAAGAATTATGGAGGCCACTGTGTTCTTGGGGACCTTCAATGCTGCAGACATTTTTTGGCACCCTTCCCCAGATCTGTGCCTTGTCACAATCCTGTCTCGGAGCTCTACGGACAATTCCTTCTACCTCATGGCTTGGTTTTTGCTCTGACATGCACTGCCAACTGTGGGACCTTTATATAGACAGGTGTGTGCCTTTCCAAATCATGTCTAATCAATTGAATTTACCACAGGTGGACTCCAATCAAGTTGTAGAAACATCTCAAGGATGATCAATGGAAACAGGATGCACCTGAGCTCAGTTTCGAGTATCATAGCAAAGTGTCTGAATAGTTATGTAAATAAGTTATTTCTGTTTTTTTTTATTTTAAATACATTTGCCAAATTTCTAAAAACGTGTTTTTGCTTTTGTCATTATGGTGTGTTGTGTGTAGATTGATGAAAAGAAATAATGTAATTTAGAATAAGGCTGCAATGGTAACAAAATGTGAAAAAAGGGAAGGGTTCTGAATACTTTCCGAATGTACTGTATGTCAGTCAAAGACACTCATATTGTAACACAATTTGGTACACATGTTGCTAACACTGTCAAGACTCAACATATGCGAGAACAATCATGTTTATCTCTTGGTCTGTATGAAATTTGTCACACATGCTCAGGGATATGAGTCTAGCTAACCCACACGATATCTCAAACACCACTGGACTGACTTTTACGAAACTCGGGTGAATGATGCGTCTTGCGATAGACATCCGATATGTACATCATTCGTGGGGGACAACATGTTTACTGTTTCCTTGTTTTGGATTGAAAAGGTCTAGGTAGACTAGCAACCTGAAGTTTGAATATATACCAAATTTGATCACATTCACATTTTTCCTTAACACAAAAAATGGGCCTATTTTAGGCTTTAAATACCTAGTGTAGGCTATAAATATTTTAACGCTACCACTTTGTTTCCCCTGGCCATAGGGGATCCGAGCGTATAGGCTTCTCTGGGCTATCTGCAGCTGTGGTTGTTATCTGTTGATCATATTGAAGCACAGATTAATTGTGCATGATTAGATAAATCATGTGGCAAATCAGTCTAAACAACAGTACTTTTTTCTGCTTTTCAACGCTTTTGTGTCAAAAGTGCTTAGGCAAATGTCAGCTAGCCGTACGTTTGCCAGCAGCCCTGCTGTGCTGATCTCTGCAATAAGAATATATGGAAATCGGCACACAATGCTACAAATTAAGAAACGTATCCTATATGTAAGCTCTATCTCTATCTAAATATTTAGATAGTACTGACATTAAAAATTATTATTATGTATTATTATTACTACATATCATCATTCATGATATTCATTCAACTGAGTTAGTTTCCCCATGTGTTTATTTGTGTAATAAATAACTAGTCTCTGAGTTGGAGTACTATGTCAGGCCTTACCTAAAAACAGACTGTTAGAATTACAGTCTGACTGAAGCAGAAGTCTTTACAAGTCAGAATGTTGAATATAATAAAATGTTAACCTACTCTACCAGTTGTACATGCTGTTGGTCCTTTTGGCGGTAGCAGGTGGAGATGAGTAAACAAGATTTTCCAGTGGATACCCTTGTTCGCCCAACTTTTTACAGCACCAGTAGGTTCTGTAGCATCGCTTATTTTCCATCTCTTGCAATACGTAAATAATAACCGAATGTAACCAAACATAGTCAACTGAAACACACCCACTGGCAATCAGCTGGAAGTGTTTGGAGCCATATTGTGCAAGTGTTTGTCACATGTGGATTGCATCAGTATTGAAAATAAAAACCGGAAATACAAACTGATATACAAACCACTGTACTGAAGGTTAGGTTGATAACGCTTCCCTGTAGATATTTTGTATCAGATTAACCCAGACATAGGGACAAAATCTGCATTGTTCAACATTTGTTCAACATTCTAACTTGTTCAAGAATGCTGAACCCACATGTTAGACGAGAGAGTGAGTATTTCACTCTTGGATTCTAAAAGGCTACATCAGGCACACTTCTCTCTAAAATAGGTCCACTTCTCAGTAAGTAAGGAATGTGGAAAGAGCCTCCCTTGCAGAAGGAAGATGGCGGAGAGGTGGTGGGGTGTTGGACGAAGGCCACTGTGGGGAAGATGGCGAAAAAGGAAATAAGGAAGAAAGTGGAGTATATTCTGACTAAATGAGTGGGGGATTACACAGGCCTTCTGAAATATCTGGTGAAGGAGAAGATGATGAACAAGAAAAAAAGGAGAGACAGAATATTTTTTGAGTGAATATGGAATGGAGGATTGCACAGAATTTTTGGAAGAGCTTGGGAGGAATTGGGACAGGATGAGAGTGAGGATACATTTAAATGTAGTTGCAGGTGCAGTGATGACTGCCGAGAAGAAGTTGAGTGTAGAGGGAAGTAGTGTGGTGAGGAAAGTCAGCGTCAAGTGCAAAAACAGGGATACAGTGCCTTGCGAAAGTATTCGGCCCCCTTGAACTTTGCAACCTTTTGCCACATTTCAGGCTTCAAACATAAAGATATAAAACTGTATTTTTTTGTGAAGAATCAACAACAAGTGAGACACAATCATGAAGTGGAACGACATTTATTGGATATTTCAAACTTTTTGAACAAATCAAAAACTGAAAAATTGGGCGTGCAAAATTATTCAGCCCCTTTACTTTCAGTGCAGCAAACTCTCTCCAGAAGTTCAGTGAGGATCTCTGAATGATCCAATGCTGACCTGATAAATACAATCCACCTGTGTGTAATCAAGTCTCTGTATAAATGCACCTGCACTGTGATAGTCTCAGAGGTCCGTTAAAAGCGCAGAGAGCATCATGAAGAACAAGGAACACACCAGGCAGGTCCGAGATACTGTTGTGAAGAAGTTTAAAGCCGGATTTGGATACAAAAAGATTTCCCAAGCTTTAAACATCCCAAGGAGCACTGTGCAAGCGATAATATTGAAATGGAAGGAGTATCAGACCACTGCAAATCTACCAAGACCTGGCCGTCCCTCTAAACCTTCAGCTCATACAAGGAGAAGACTGATCAGAGATGCAGCCAAGAGGCCCATGATCACTCTGGATGAACTGCAGAGATCTACAGCTGAGGTGGGAGACTCTGTCCATAGGACAACAATCAGTTGTATATTGCACAAATCTGGCCTTTATGGAAGAGTGGCAAGAAGAAAGCCATTTCTTAAAGATATCCATAAAAAGTGTTGTTTAAAGTTTGCCACAAGCCACCTGGGAGACACACCAAACATGTGGAAGAAGGTGCTCTGGTCAGATGAAACCAAAATTGAACTTTTTGGCAACAATGCAAAACGTTATGTTTGGCGTAAAAGCAACACAGCTGAACACACCATCCCCACTGTCAAACATGGTGGTGGCAGCATCATGGTTTGGGCCTGCTTTTCTTCAGCAGGGACAGGGAAGATGGTTAAAAGTGATGGGAAGATGGATGGAGCCAAATACAGGACCATTCTGGAAGAAAACCTGATGGAGTCTGCAAAAGACCTGAGACTGGGACGGAGATTTGTCTTCCAACAAGACAATGATCCAAAACATAAAGCAAAATCTACAATGGAATGGTTCAAAAATAAACATATCCAGGTGTTAGAATGGCCAAGTCAAAGTCCAGACCTGAATCCAATCGAGAATCTGTGGAAAGAACTGAAAACTGCTGTTCACAAATGCTCTCCATCCAACCTCACTGAGCTCGAGCTGTTTTGCAAGGAGGAATGGGAAAAAATGTCAGTCTCTCGATGTGCAAAACTGATAAAGACATACCCCAAGCGACTTACAGCTGTAATCGCAGCAAAAGGTGGCGCTACAAAGTATTAACTTAAGGGGGCTGAATAATTTTGCACGCCCAATTTTTCAGTTTTTGATTTGTTAAAAAAGTTTTAAATATCCAATAAATGTCGTTCCACTTCATGATTGTGTCCCACTTGTTGTTGATTCTTCACAAAAAAATACAGTTTTTCTTTCGCAAGGCACTGTATGTGCTCCAGTAGTTCAGAGATGGAACTTGTTGAGTGTGATTGCCGAGTTTGGGCCTAGTCCCAAGGAAGATCAGGATGATTTTGGCCCAGTGGGAATGAGATTTGTAGAGATAATGGATACTTGGGCATATTGGGCATATTACAGCAGTGTGTAGAAGGGAGATGTTAGTTGTACTGCAGAAATGTATCTTAATTCACAGAAAATAGAGAGAAGAGAAGTACTTGGGATTGTGAAAATTTACTGCAGAACAGCTGCAGTAGGTGTTGAGTGGTAATGATATCCTCTCAGACCTGGTCTGGAGTAGGTCTAGGTGGGGTTAAATAGTGGATGGGTGGTGTTTTTTTTTTTTAGATGGGGCTAATATGTGGTTGGGTAATTTTCCTTATCCTTTTCCTAATTTTGTGTCTAAGATTATAATGTAGGTATGTCGTGAAAGGCCTCGCACACCAGTACAGTAGGTGGCGGTGTTTGCACCTAAATGTTGGATGCGATCCGCCAACCAAATCCCAAAGAAGAAGCAGTAAGTAAATCAGCAGGGGACAAGGGGAGTGAGAACATCACTGGTTATACTCCGAGGAGATTTTGTTCTAGAATGACCGCGTGTGTTTGCAGTGTAAACAGCACGTTAGCGAGAAATGTCATTGAATGTTCGTTATATTGGGAATCTATATATCTACCAAGATTAAATAAATTAGTGCACCGTTTGGATTAAGCACTTGTTCAACATGGTGAGTTCTGGTTAAACAAGACGCGACTTTGTAGCCAGCTAACGACTTTCCAGACCGCGGCAGGGTTCGACTCATGCCACCAGGTTTACATCCTTGCTTTCACCAGACAACTTTGTCGACACAACTGGAAGCTAGACTACAAACGTCTCTAAAATCGCCAACAAATTGAATGTCGTGACATTTGCTGATAAGGAAAACAAGTAGCTAGCTAACTATTAAAGTTGGCGTCATATCTAGCTAGTTAAGTTAGTTACATTTCAAATGTTCCTGTTGTGCATCTAGCTGAAGCTAACGGTGCGTTAGCCAGGTAACTAGCTACAATTTGCGCTGCTAGTTGCTAACTACCTAACCAGCCACTTGACGAATCACTTGATGATTTACAGATTTAAAACAACATTTAGACAGTCACGCACACCAACATATGGAATATTAGCGATATTGGAGCTCTTTTGTTGGTGAAATGGGGCCTGACACTGCTAGGCCAACTAGATAAAATTGCCAATGTCACTGTAAACGGTGTTGGTAGTACAGTAGACGGCCTAGTAATGTTATTACTAAATGCTCGTAGTAACGGTAACTTGGTTACAACTTTCGCATGTGTCAACGTCAAATTTTTCTCAAGCTTTTTCTACTAGTTGTATAAGATTTCAAGTTGGCATATTCACTTTAACAGCAGTTACGTTACGGTACCAAAAACGACCTTAAATAAAAAGGCATACTTACTGTAATTTAGCTAGCTATATCAAGCCCTGTTTACTGTACTTTAGCCAGCTAACTAAATTTACAGTAATTAGGCCCTGTTCTAGCTAGCTAAAATACAGGAAGTAGGCCTTTTATTATTTGACGGTAGTTTTTGGGACCGTAACTGCTGTTAAAGTGAATATTTGTACTTGACACCTCCAAGTGTTTAGGGTTTTGGGCCAAGTAACCGAAAGGTTGCAAGATTGAATCCCTGAGCTAACAAGGTAAACATATTTCGATCTGCCCCGGATCAAGGCAGTTAAACCACTGTTCCTAGGCCGTCATTGTAAAATAAGAATTTGTTCTTAACTGGCTTGCCTAGTTAAATAAAAAATAATCTCAAACTGTGGTTTCAAACCATGGTGTTTGAGACAAAGTAAGCTTTCGGCCCAGGGGCAGACCTTGAAGTGCCTGTCTTCTGCCAGTTTTCTCACCTCCCGGCCAGGGTTTCACACCCAACTCAATGGGATTGTTTATGTTGGATAAGGCTTCCTGGGGTACTTGTTTCTTGAATGGGAACTTGTGACCTTGCTGTACTATCCACTTAACTATTGTGACTGCTCAGCCAAATCCCAGTGTCACAAACATTTACCAGTTTGTAGCACCAAATACATTTCTACAGATTTGATTTAGGCGGCCAATGCTGCTCATTGATAAAGTGGATGTGTGTCAGCAGAACCAACGAGTTCATTGTCCTCAAAGGAGTACATTCTTGCATGTTGGATGTCAAATGATCACAAGGTCTAGCAACACTCTCATCTTGTCCCTTGTAGATGAGCATGTGCCGTTGGTGCACGTCATTGGGTGACGATGTTGCAAAACTGCTCCAGAGGTACTGTGCTGTGTCTTGGTTAGCAGAGGATGAGGAGGCAGTCAACGAGAAGGCGGCACTCAACGATGACCTCGATAAGTGCCTGGAGTGTGTGGTAGCGTACCATCGGGCGAAGGAGGAGTTACCTGGACTGCACCGGGTAAGGATGAACCAAACAGTGGTTGCTCAACTGAAAGTTTTGTGTTATACTGCGTGACTTCAAAGTAATTTGTGGTTTAGTACGGTACTCTGCATCACTACTTCATTGCTCCAGACCAGCGCAAGGGGGAGTTAGAGCACGGATTATGATTTTGGGTCCCAAGGTGCTACTTTGTCGAACTGACAGTGAATTGGCGACATAAACCAAATAGAAACTGATAATCGTGCGTGTCTTCAAAATTGAATTTCAATTTCTGAATGAGGATGGAGGTGATTGAATTTAGAACAATACTGTAATAATTGCTAATCCTCTGTCCTGCAGCTCACCCAGATAAATACACATTTTTTTAAAATAAAATGTTAGTCACATGTGCCAAATATGGCAGGTGTAGACCTTATAGTGAAATGCTTACGTACGATCCCCTAACCAACAGTGTGGTTTAAAAAAATATGGATAAAAATGAGAAGTAATTAGAGCAGCAGTAAAAAAAATATTATTTGCACACATGCATACAGGGGGGTGTCGGTTAGTTGAGGTAGTATGTACATGTAGGTAGAGTTATTAAAGTGACTATGCATAGATGGCAACAGAGATTGGCAGTGGTGAAGGGAGGGGGTGGCAATGCAAATAGTCTGGGTTGCCATTTGACAAGATGTTCAGGAGTCTTATGGCTTGAGGGTAGAAGCTGTTTAGAAGCCTCTTGGACCTAGACTTGGTGCTCTGGTACCGCTTGCCGTGTGGTAGCAGAGAGAAGTCTATGACTAGGGTGGCTGTAGTCTTTGACCATTTTTAGGACCTTCCTCTGACACCGCCTGAAAAAGAGGTCCTGGAGGACAGGAAGCTTGGCCATGGTTGATGTACCGGGTAGTTCACACTACCCTTGTAGTGCCGTGCGGTCGGAGGCTGAGCAGTTACCATACCAGGCAGTGATGCAACCAGTCAGGATGCTCTCGATGGTGCAGCTGGATAACCTTTTGAGGATCTGAGGAACCATGTCAGATCTTTTCAGTCTCCTGAGGGGGAATAGGATTTGTCGTGTCCGCTTCACAACTGTCATGGTGTGCTTGGACCATGTTAGTTTGTTGGTGATGTGGACACCAAGGAACTTGAAGCTCTCAACCTGATCCACTGCAGCCCTGTCAATGAGAATGGGGGCATGCTCAGTCCTGAGGGGCCCCTGTGTTGAGGATCAGCGTGACGGATGTGTTGTTACCTACCCTTACCACCTGGGGGCGGCCCGTCAGGAAGTCCAGGATCCAGTTGCAGAGGGAGGTGTTTAGTCCCACGGTCCTTAGCTTTTTGATGTGCTTTGAGGACACTATGGTGTTGAACGCTAAGCTGTAGTCAATGAATAGCATTCTCACATTGGTTTTCCTTTTGTCCAGGTGGGAAAGGGCAGTGTGGAGTGCAATAGACTTCATCATCTGTGGATTTGTTGGGGCAGTATGCAAATTGGAGTGGGTCTAGGGTTTCTGGGATAATGGTGTTGTGAGCCATGACCAGCCTTTCAAAGCACTTCATGGCTACAGACGTGAGTGCTACGGGTCGGTAGTCATTTAGTGTTCTTGGGCACATGGACAATGGTGGTCTGCTTAAAACATGTTGGTATTGCAGACTCGGACAGGGTGAGGTTGAAGAATGTCAGTGAAGACACTTACTAGTTGGTCAGTACACGTCCTAGTAATCCGTCTGGTCCTGCGGCCTTGTGAATGACCTGTCTAAAGGTCTTGCTCATATCGGCTGCGGAGAGCGTGATCACACAGTCTCCCGGTACAGTTGGTGCTCTCATGCATGTTTCAGTGTTATTTGCCTCAAGTGAGCATAGAAGTAGTTTAGCTCCTTCGGTAGGCTCGTGTCACTGGGCAGCTCTCGGCTGTGCTTCCCTTCTGTCTAATGGTTTGCAGGCCCTGCCACATCCGACGAGCCTCAGAGCCGGTGTCGTACGACTCGATCTTAGTCCTGTATTGATGCTTTGGCTGTTTGATGGTTCTTCGGAGGGCACAGCAGGATTTCTTATAAGCTTCCGGGTTAGAGTCCCGCTCCTTGAAAGCGGCAGCTCTAGCCTTTAGCTCAGTGCGGATGCTGCCTGTAATCCATGGCTTCTGGTTGGGGTATGTACTAGAGGTCGACCAATTTGGATTTTTCAATACGGATTATTGGAGGAGCAAAAAAAAAAACTGATACCGATTAATCGGCAGATTTATATATATATGTATATATGTATATGTATTAATGACAATTACAACAACATTGAATGAACACTTATTTGAATTTAGTATAATACATCAATAAAATCAATTTGTTCTCGAATATGTAATAAAACATGTTCAATTTGGTTTAAATAATGTGAAAACAGTGTTGGAGGAGAAAGTAAGAGCAATATCTGCCATGTAAAAAAGCTAACGTTTAAGTTCCTTGCTCAGAACATGAGAACATATGAAAGCTGGTGGTTCCTTTTAAAACACGAGTCTAAAATATTCCCAGCTAAGAAGTTTTAGGTTGTAGTTATTATAGGAATTTATAGGACAATTTCTCTTTACCATTGTATTTCATATACCTTTGACTATTGGATGTTCTTATAGGCACTATAGTATTGCCAGCCTTATCTCGGGAGTTCATAGGCTTGAAGTCATTAACAGCGCTGCGCTTCAAGCACTGCGAAGAGCTGCTGGCACACGTAGGAAAGTGCTGTTTGAGTGAATGCTTACGAGCCTGCTGCTGCCTACCACCGCTCAGTCAGACTGCTCTATCAAATCATAGACTTAATTATAATATAATAAACACACAGAAATACAAGCCGTAGTTTCCGAATTTGACCACATTAATGACCTATTATTTTGAGAAAACAACTTTTATTCTTTCAGTGAAATACAGAACCGTTACGTATTTTATTGAATGGGTGGCATCCCTAAATCTAAATATTGCTGTTACATTGCACAACCTTCAATGTCATGTCATAATTATGTACAATTTGGGCAAATTAGTTTGAAACGAGCCAGGCGGCCCAAACTGTTGCACATACCCCGACTCTGCTTGCAATGAACGCAAGAGAAGTGACACAATTTCCCTAGTTAATATTGCCTGCTAACATTAATTTCTTTTTACTAAATATGCAGGTTTTAAAACATATACTTCTGTGTATTGATTTTAAGAAAGGCATTGATGTTTATGGTTAGGTACATTCGTGCAATGTTTGCTTTTGTTAACTCATCCCCCGTTTGGCGAAGTAGGCTGTGATTCGATGATAAATTAACAGGCACAGCATTGAATATATGCAACGCAGGACAAGCTAGTTAACTACACATGGTTGATTTTACTAGGTTATGTGAAGATTGATTGTTTTTTATAAGATAAGTTTAATGCTAGCTAGCAACTTACCGTGGCACCTTACTGTACTCACGTAACAGGTGGTCAGCCTGCCACGCAGTGCTCGTGGAATGCATTGTAAACGACCAAACTGTTACAGACGTATATCCATCCTGCCCTGCCTATCTAAGGTCTTCGAAAGCTAAGTCAACAAACAGGTCACTGACCATCTCGAATCCCACCGTACCTTCTCCGCTGTGCAATCTGGTTTCCGAGCCGGTTACGGGTGCACCTCAGCCACGCTCAAGGTACTAAACGATATCATAACCGCCATCGATAAAAGACAGTACTGTGCAGCCGTCTTCATCGACCTTGCCAAGGCTTTCGACTCTGTCAATCACCATATTCATATCGGCAGACTCAGTAGCCTCGATTTTTCTGATGACTGCCTTGCCTGAGTCGGCTTTCTATTCCGCAACAAAGCCTCCTTCACTCACGCTGCCAAATTTACCCTAGTAAAACTGACTATCCTACCGATCCTCGACCTAGGCGATGTCATCTACAAAATAGCTTCCAATACTCTACTCAGCAAACTGGATGCAGTTTATCACAGTGCCATCCGTTTTGTTACTAAAGCACCGGCTCGCCCTCGCTACATATTCGTCGCCAGACCTACTGGCTCCAGGTCATCTACAAGTCCATGCTAGGTAAAGCTCCGCCTTACCTCAGTTCACTGGTCACGATGGCAACACCCACCCTTAGTTCGCGCTCTTGCAGGTGTATCTCACTGATCATCCCTAAAGCCAACACCTCATTTGGCCGCCTTTCGTTCCAGTTCTCTGCTGCCTGTGACTGGAACGAATTGCAAAAATCGCTGAAGTTGGATACTTTTCTCTCCCTCACCAACTTCAAACATCTGCTATCTGAGCAGCTAACCGATCGCTGCTGCTGTACATAGTCTAACGGTAAATAGCCCACCCAATTTTACCTACCTCATCCCCATAATGTTTTATATTTATTTACTTTTCTGCTCTTTTGCACACCTGTACATGACCATCTGATCATTTATCACTCCAGTGTTAATCTGCTAAATTGTAATTATTCTCCTACCTCATGCCTTTTGCACACAATGTATATAGACTTTCTTTTTTTTTCTACTGTGTTATTGACTTGTTAATTGTTTACTCCATGTGTAACTCTGTTGTCTGTTCACACTGCTATGCTTTATCTTGGCCAGGTCGCAGTTGCAAATGAGAACTTGTTCTCAACCTGGTTAAATAAAGGTGGAATAAAAAAATCTAAATAATCGGCTTCCAAAAATTCTGATTAATTGGTCAACCTCTAGTATGTACAGTTGAAGTCGGAAGTTTACATACACTTAGGTTGGAGTCATTAGAACTTGTTTTTCAACCACTCCACAAATTTCTTGTTAACAAACGATCGTTTTTGCAAGTCGGTTAGGACATCTACTTTGCATGACACAAGTAATTTTTCCAACAATTGTTTACAGACCTATTATTTCACTTAAAATTCACTGTATGACAATTCCAGAGAATTCAGAATTTTACCTCCACTAAGTTGACTGTGCCTTTAAACAACTTGGATAATTCCAGAAAATGGAGGTGTACCTATGGATGTATTTCAAGGCCTACCTACAAACTCAGTGCCTCTTTGCTTGACATCATTGGAAAATCAAAAGAAATCAGCTAAGACCTCAGAATAACAATTGTAAACCTCCACAAGTCTGGTTCATCCTTGGGAGCAATTTCCAAATGCCTGAAGGTACCACGTTCATCTGTACAAACAATAGGACGCAAGTATAAACACCATGGGACCATACAGCAGTCATACCGCTCAGGAAGGAAACGCGTTCTGTTTCCTAGAGATGAACGTACTTTGGTGTGGAAAGTGCAAATCAATCCCAGAACAACATCAAAGGACCTTGTGAATATGCTGGTGGAAACGGGTTCAAAAGTATCTATATCCACAGTAAAACGAGTCCTTTATCGACATAACCTGAAATGCCGCTCAGCAAGGAAGAAGCCACTGCTCCAAAACCGCCATAAAAATGCCAGACTACGGTTTGCAACTGCACATGGGGACAAAGATTGGACTTTTTGGAGAAATGTCCTCTGGTCTGATGAAAGAAGAATAGAACTGTTTGGCCATAATGACCATTTATGTTTGGAGGAAAAGGGGGGAGGCTTGCAAGCCGAAGAACAAATCAAATCAAAATCAAATTTATTTATATAGCCCTTCGTACATCAGCTGATATCTCAAAGTGCTGTACAGAAACCCAGCCTAAAACCCCAAACAGCATGCAATGCAGGTGTAGAAGCACGGTGGCTAGGAAAAACTCCCTAGAAAGGCCAAAACCTAGGAAGAAACCTAGAGAGGAACCAGGCTATGTGGGGTGGCCAGTCCTCTTCTGGCTGTGCCGGGTGGAGATTATAACAGAACATGGCCAAGATGTTCAAATGTTCATAAATAACCAGCATGGTCGAATAATAATAAGGCAGAACAGTTGAAACTGGAGAACACCATCCCAACCGTGAAGCACAGGGGTGGCAGCATCATGCTGTGGATGTGCTTTGCTGCTGGAGGGACTGTTGCACTTCACAAAATGGATGGCATCATGAGGAGGCAAAATTATGTGGATACATTGAAGCAACATCTCAAGACATCAGTCAGGCAGCCAAGTTAAAGCTTGGTCGCAAATGGGTCTTCCAAATGGACAATGACCCCAAGCATACTTTCAAAGTTGTGACAAAATGGCTTAAGGACAACAAAGTTGAGGTATTGGAGTGGCCATCACAAAGCACTGACCTCAAACCTATAGAAAATTTGTGGGCAGAACTGAAAAAGCTTGTGCAACAAGGAGGCCTACAAACCTGACTCAGTTATTCCAGCTCTGTCAGGAGGAATGGGCCAAAATTCACCCAATTTATTGTGGGAAGGCTACCCAAAATGTTTGACCCAACTTAAACAACTTAAAGGCAATGCTACCAAATACTAATTGAGTGTATGTAAACTTTTGACCCGATGGGAATGTGATGAAAGAAATAAAAGCTGGAATAAATAATTCTCTATTCTGAAATTTTCACAATCTTAAAATAAAGTGGTGATCCTAACTGACCTACGACATGGAATTTTGACTTGGATTAAATGTCAGGAAACTGAGTTTAAAATATATTTGGCTAAGGTGTATGTAAACTTTAGACTTCTGTACGTACTGTCACTGTGAGGACGATGTCATCGATGCACTTATTGATGAAGCCAATGACATATGTAGTGTACTCCTCAATGCCATTGGGGGCATCCCAGGAAAATATTCCAGTCTGTGATAGCAAAACAGTCCTGTCGTTTAGCATCTGATTCATCTCACCACTTTTTATTTAATCTAGTCACTGTTGCTTCCTGCTTTAATTTTTGCTTCTAAGCAGGAATCAGGAGGATGGAATTATGGTCAGATTTGCCAAATGGAAGGCAAGGGAGAGCTTTGTATGCATCTGTGTGTGGAGTAAAGGTGGTCCGGAGTTCTTTTCCCCCTGGTTGCAAATTTTAAATTGTTGATAGAAATTAGGTAAAAAATATTTAAGTTTCCCTGCATTAACCTCTTGAAGCTAGGGGGCACTGTTTTTATGTTTGGAAAAATAACGTTCCCAAAGTAAACTGCCTATTTCTCAGGACCAGATGCTAGAATATGCATATAATTGACACATTAGGATAGTAAACACTCTAAAGTTTCCAAAACTGTCAAAATTTTGTCTGAGTTAAACAGAACTGATATTGCAGGCTAAAACCCGAGGAAAATCCAATCAGGAAGTGCCCCTGTTTTTGAAACCTCTGTTCTTAATCATCCCTATTGCCCATTTAAAGGGATATCAACCAGATTCCTTTTTTCTATGGCTTCCCTAAGGTGTCAAAAGCCTTTAGACATAGTTTCAGGCTTTTATTTTGAAGAATGAGCGTGAACGACCACATTGCGTAAGTGGATAGGTGGGGGCTCTCAGAGTGTTGTGCGCAAAAGAGAAAGGTGGCCATTGTTACTCCCGGTCCTAGTGAAAAACCAACTGTCCCGGTTGATATATTATCGAATAGATATTTGAAAACACCCTGAGGATTGATTATAAAAACTGTTTGACATTTTTCTGTGGACATTATGGATATAATTTGAAATGTTTGTCTGCGTTGTCGTGACCACTCTTTCCGGTGGATTCCTGGGCATAACGCACCAAACTAACGGAGATATTTGGATATAAAAAATATATTTATGGAACAAAAGGAACATTTGTTGTCTAACTGGGAGTCTCATGAGTGAAAACATCTGAAGATCATCAAAGGTAAACGATTAATTTGATTGCTTTTCTGATTTTCGTGACCAAGTTACCTGATGCTAAGTGTACTTATTGTTTTGTCGAGCGACCGATAGACTTACACAAACACTTGTATTGCGTTTGCAGTAAAGCATCATTTAAATCTGAGACAGGTGGATTAATAAAAGGCTAAACTGTGTTTTGCAATATTGCACTTGTGATTTCATGAATATGAATATTTTCTAGTAATATTATTTGACTGTGGTGCTATGCTAATCAGCGTTGCTGATGACAATTATACCGGATCCGGGATGGGTAGTTCAGGGGTTAAAGTCCTTGGCTACTAGAAGCGCCGCCTCTGGATGAGCGTTTTCCTGTTTGCTAATTGCGGTAAACATCTCACTGAGTGCAGTTTTAGTGCCTGCATTGGTCTGCGGTGGTAAGAAAAATATGAACTCTCTAGGTAGGTAGTGTGATCTGCAGCTTATGAGAAACTCTTCCTCAGGCAAGCAATAGCTCGAGACTTCCTTAGATATCGTGCACCAGCTGTTATTTACAAAAATACACAGAGCGCTGCCCCTTGTCTTACCAGACGCCGCTGTTCCATCCTGCTGGTACAGCGTATAACCAGCCAGCTGTATGTTGATATTGTCGTTGTTCAGCCACGACTCTGTGACGCATAAGATGTTCGTTTTTCATTTCCCGTTGGTAGTTTAATCTTCCCAATAACTCGTCCATTTTGTCCAAAGATTGCATGTTTGTGAGCAGAATTGAGGGGAGTGAGGGTTTTTTCGCTGGCCTCTTTCTCCGCCTCCTCTTCAAGCAGATCACTGGGGTCAGGGCCTGTTCCCGAGGGAGCCGTATATCCTCTGGCTCGTCAAAGTCATGAAAGAAGAAAAAGGACTCTGCTAGTCTGAGTAATCGCAGTCCTGATGTCTATAAAATATTTTCGGTCATAAGATAAGTTACGAACAAAAAACACTATCGGATGGGGACACGAAAACCGTCTGCCTTCTGCACTGGCGCCATCTTATCATTTTTGTTACAACTTGTCAGTATTACTTAATAAAACTGTTACTCTAAGGTTTTTATTCTAAGAGAAACTTGGATTACAATTAGGGTGTTGAAATGTTAGGATTATTTTGCTCCTACAGTAGTACTGTAGCGTACTCCTGACTGGTCACGTTGTACAGCCCCCGAGGGGCGCAGTGGTCTAAGACACTACATCGCAGTGCAAACTGTGTTGCTACAGATGCTGGTTCTCTCCCTCTAAAACCAGAAATAAATAATTCTATATAACAAACTGGCTTTATTTACAAATTAGTAACAATGTCTCACCCCATGTTCAAGAATGGGTTTTTCCCCACTCACTTTACGTTATTTGAAAACAAAATAATCTCTCAAATATTGTAATTTTTATAACAAAGCTATTAATTCATTTAGAATTATATAAAAGCCCCTTAAATATTCTCAGATATATTACCAACCTTTTTCACCAGTTTAGCAGGCTGTGAATTCTGCAAACAATGTTTCTAGTAGGACAATATATATTGGTCATGGCTCCTGAGTGGTGCACAATGGGATTGCCTTGCAGTTCTCCAGCTTTATCCACTGAGATGGCGGTAGGCGCACAAGGTTCAAGGCACAGAACGGGCGGCAGAGCAGCGCACAGAAGACTGACCTAGCCCATGGGGAAGGGAGGAGGAGGGTGGCGGGGTGGACCCCCTTCCCACTGGGTAGCACAGAGCAACATTTTAAGGGGCATTGCGGTAATAATGGCGCTGACTAGGTGAACGTTCACGCTGTTCTTAGTGCCGGTTTGTTTTAGTGTGAACTTGCAATGAAACTAATAATGGTGTGAAAAATGCCCCTTAGATATAAACTCAGAGGGCAGAAATGATTAAATATTAGAGCATTAGACCTGTCACTAAAGGCGTCAGTCAAAATATCTACTTAAATCCGAACTGGATTGATCTACCATTTCTATCATGGGCTGCTGTAATCGATGGGGGCTCAGGGCGGTACCATTTAGCTCATCTGATGAAGGTGCACATGGATCAGATTCAAACTTTGAAGACTGAGATCAAGTCCTTGAAGGCAGACCAGTAGAAAGAGAAGCATTATCTGAGGGCAGAAATACAGGCGAAAGCTAATGCGTTGGCGGAGAGTCACTCTGCATTGGTGGAGAGTCACGCGTAATTGGCGGAGAGTCAGGTGGAGAATGACGCATTGAAGAGGGCAAGGAACAAAATGGAGTCACAATCCATGCCAGGCACACCTGTGAGCTCTGGAACTCCACTTCTGACAGGCAGAGCCAAGAATTTGTTCTTAACTGACTTGCCTAGTTAGATAAAGGTAACCCCCCCCCTCAAAAATAAACATAACGGTATTTGAATGTTTGGTTTGTTAAAGATGATATGCCATGTGTAATGTCAATTTTTATAGTTTAATTTGCTACTTGAGTCATTGCTCTATCTCTCCATGCCACTTTCCACACTGACCTAGCCATGCCCCCGGTCACTCAAGGAGGCCATTTGATGTTCCTCAACCACGAGACACTTGCGTTCAGTCTGCATGGTCAATGCAACAATGTTGATGATAACAATGCTGTTTTCACTTTGTTTCGTAATATAAATCCACTAGCGTTCTATAATGACACTATCAGTTTGTTTCTTACAACAGCAAACAGCTAGTTTGTCTTTTCTTAACAAGTTGCCAGGAAACTTGAGACACTAATTGCTATCTGCTAATAGCTAGCTAGCTAATAAATGTACTGAGTAAGAGCAAACGTAGCGAGCTAATACAGCCTGATAATAACAGTGACGTTGTAGACCTAAATCAGCATGTTTGTGCAACAGTATCTTCTAAATCAAAGAGGAATATGCAAAGCAAGAATATGTTAGCTACATGAAGTAGCTAAGAGAGAACATGCAATGTAGCCAAAGCTTATAGGGTCCCCTAGGAAACACTTATCAACACTTTAGTTTGTACCCTGTCTCAATAACTGCCTGGCATTTTAATTTGTTGTCATATCAAACACTGTATATAGAATAACTATCTTCAAAGTAATGATTTGGAACATCGGGGTTGAAATGAAAGCTTATTTTAGTAATACTACTTGTTCACGTTACATTTAACAACTTTAGGTTCTGCAAAACAAAGTTGCTAGCGAGTGTCAGGATAATCACTTGTACATAACTGCCGCGTTCTCTCTCTACTTCCTGACGCAAGGCATTCTGAAACTTGCAGTCAAAAGCGTAATCCAATACTCACCAATACAACAAAATATGAATGTAGTTCTCTCAATCTCCAACACACATTCTAATACAATTACATATGTACATAACTGTAAAGAAAATATCTTAAGATACAGCTCAATGAATTAACTGTAAACATTAACTCTGTAACCCATTCAAGTTACAACATCCTCCTCCCGATGAACAACTGTGATCATCTAAATCTCTCGGCAGTATATCAACTGAATAGGTCTCCTCAACGAAGTTGAGTAGTTTGTGTTCGTCCAAGAATGGTTTCAGTTATCTTATTTTGACAGTCATTGTTTAGACCTTTTCCTGCCTTCAGTAGTTTGATCTCCTGTCCGAAACTCTTGTTACCTTAATCCAGTACTTTTTTGCATCGAACAGTTCATCAGCAATCAGTTCACCTTGCATCTTTGTTTGTACGAGCATTGGCCATGAATCTCTTTATCAAGGCGGTGACTCTGAACACTCTTTTCAGTTTGTACCTTTTGAAGCTCCAACACAGGGTCAGTGATGTCTGTGCTGTTGTACAGTAACCTGGCGACTGGACTTAAGTTCTGCATTTACCTCTTCTGGAACCTTGTTATCATCAGGCTCCTTGGACTGATTGGGTGATGTCAGAATTCTGGGTCCATTCCACCAAAGCTGGCTCTGTGGCAAGTTTCGAACAGTTTGTCCTCTTGTAGGGCTGGATTCATTTTCACTTCAATATGTGACCATGACTCTGGATTGGTCAAGGACTGGATCTCTCACTTTGTTCGACAAACTGTTTCCATTTCTGTGCTGAGCTGCAAATCCAATGCAGCACGATCATCGAGTCTGTCCACATTTGAATCTGTTTTTCTTCTTTTTCCAGTGTGGTCATCAGGTTGTTTGCTAGTCTTGCTCCCATGAGCTCATTTTGGATGCAACTAGACATGTCGTTGTTTCCCTGTCTTGTGACTAACCTTGCATGTTAGCCACTGCACCGTAGGCCTTTTCACTTGCATCACAGAACACGTGTAGTTTCAGGGTGTGGCTGTTCTGTGGCCGCATGTCTGTTCTGTACCACCTTGGTATGGTGAGCTGGTGTAACTGGGGTAGTATTGAACACGACTGTTGCCATTCTCCTGTCAGATCAGGTGGTAATTCTTTGTCCCAGCTGAGTCCCCTCTTCCACATTTCCTGGAACATGCACTTGATCCTAATGGTGAAGGGGTCAGGGAACCAAGAGGGTTGAAGATGCTTGCAGACGACTGCAGAACACTTCTCTTTGTGTTTTCCTTTTGCGTTAGAAAATGCTCAGTAGCGGCCTGAGGTGAAAGTCATCTGTTAATCTCCATACTAAACCTAAAACCTTCAGCACTACTCCTTGTGTTTCTAGTGTCAATGGGTGGAAATTTGTCGTACTCCCCCATTTTGTTTTCAGTTCAGGAGAGTTGGTCATCCACTTGCAGATGTCCATGCCTGCAATCGACAGCATTCACTTTGCAGTTGTCACAATGTAAGCCTCTTCAACGTTGTGTGAACTTGCGATGAAATCATCTACATAGAGAAAGTCACTATCTCTACAACTTCTGGTTGTTCTGTTTCATATTGTTTCAGGTGCTTCCTGATTTTAACTGCCAGCAAGAATGGACTTGGGAAGCTCCAAATACCACTCTTTTCATCCTCAGCACACGCAGCTCCTCTTCATTTTCTCCCCTTGGTGGGCCTGTGAGCCATAGGAATCTCACGGCGTCTGTCTTTCTCTGCTAGGGATATCTACAGGAAAGCTTTCTTGATGTCTGCCATGAATGTGATTTCATGTAGTCTGAACCTTATCAGAAAGCTGAGCAGATCCGGATTCAGGTTTGGTCCTGAGAGTAGACAGTCATTGAGGGATGGACAGCCATCTTCATGGGACGAGGCATCAAACACCACTTTCAGTTTTGTCGTCACCTTATCTTCTTGGAGTACTGCATGGTGAGGTAAGTAGTATTTTACTTTGTCTACGCTTTATGCCTTGTCCTTGGGCACGTCCTCTGCCATATCCTGTTGTAAATAGTCCTCTACTACTTAATTGTATCTGCTGTACAACGTCACATCCCTCAGTCTTTTCTTCAGACCTTCAAACCGTTTCTTGTATACTTGGAGTTCTGGCATTTCTCATTTCCATGGCAACTCCACGTGCTATCGTCCATCTTTGAAGGTGGTTATTTCCTCGAACTTCTGTAGAGCCTCGTTTTCCTCTGGGTTCTGTGTTTTCTCCCTTATAATAATACCCAGAGACTCAAGCTCCCAGAATGCATGCAGTTGTTTGGAGACTAGTGTGTCTTCATCAAGTGGGATGAACATGCATGTTGCCTCGGCGACACTTGACATGGACACTGGTCCCTGCACCGACCATCCAACGGTGCTCTCTAAAGCAACTAGCGTCTCCGTCAGTCGCTCCACTCTGCCAGTAGTAGTCTGCTCCTATCAGGACAGAGTTCAGGATCATTGTCATCTCCTGGAACGTCTACAAGCTGCAGTCCCTTTCTATTGAGCTCATGTTGAATCTGTTCACCAGAAACCTTCATCACAGCTCTGCACACTTGTAGAGTTTCAATTGTCTTTATGGCTAGTCTCTGCTGTTTGTCCCCGACATTCTCCAAGATGACTTTCACTGTGTTGCGTTTGGACGTTGCTGGAGCAGAGGAGCCAAACGTGTGAAGAGTGAGTGCCTCTTGTCTGATTTACTGGTAGCTTCAAGCCCTTCACAAGGTTTTTCATGTACAAAGCTTCTCTGACTGCCTCCATCTAGTAAGCAACGAGCGATCTTCCTGCCCGACGGGCCTTCTACCCATGCCTTTGCTGTTTGTAGCAACAGTGTTCTGTCCATCTGGTTTCATCTTCACTGAATGGGAATAACTGAGGAAACGACAGCATCTGCAGAAACAGTAGGGGGTTGCACCTCACCCTTACCGGCACACACAGCAATGTGATGTCTGCTTCCACATGTTGCACATGACACATCTTTGACTTTACAGAATTTTGCAATGTGTTTCTGTCTTAAACATACAAACCATCTTCACATTTTCTTTTTCTCTTTGCGTATAACAATATTGTGGTCAGGGCAGTTTTCTGATTTGTGGTCTGCACTGGCACAGAATAGACAGTTTTGTTCCTTCTGGCTGGATGTGTGCAGTGCCGCAGCAGATGGCATGTTGGGTCTTTTTTGTTTTCATTTAATTGGAGGAGCATGACTTGTTCCATGGTTTGCTCTCTTACTGTTGGTTGCATGATCTTGTTATTTGTAGTGCTCTCTCCCTGCTCTGAACCTCCTTCTGTAGGAAACTGACAATCTCAGACACTTTCCATTCATCTACTCCCCTCTGACGAATATAGTCGAGATATGTCCTCTGGAATCATCTGCAGTAAGATTGGGCATAGTGTGCTTCCATAGGTTTCTGACACTACACCCAGTGGTTCCAAGCTTCTAATCTGAATTTCACATTCATCATATACCTGCCTCAATGCGTTTAGGTCAGAGGATTTCTTCATATGAGTGAGATTCAGCAGCTTTGACATATGAGCACTAATCACAAGATCTTTCCTTCCAAATCTGCTCTTGAGCAGAGCGATTGCATCACAGTTACTGTCTGTTAGCATCAGTCCTGCTACTGCCTTTGCAGCTGGTCAAGTGAGATGTTTTCAGATAGGTAAACTTCTTTATTACACAGTGAATCATTGTTGTGAATAGCAGTCTCATACTGGCTCCAAAACTACCACATACTGGCATCTCCATAGAATTTCTCAATCAACTTTGGTATCCTTACTGATTGTCTCTGTGATCTGTTTGAGTTAGCGTCACTCACCCGTGCTGGTAGTGGATTGCGGTCCTGTGTTTTTCTTTATCACTCGTTGTGCACGGCTCTTCAGCATACCACGCTCTTTGTAATCCTCCGTGCATGCAATCCCCGCCTCCAATCTGCCCAATGGCATTAACTGTTCAATTCCACGGTCAAGTTCAAACAAGCTGTCCTCCTTAGCTGACAGCAATTCCAACAATGTATCCAAGTGATCGGTATCTGAATTTGACTGGGTTATTTCCACGTCAAACTGATCCAAAATCCGTGTTGTGGCACCTCGAATGGTACCCCGCTTTCGTCTCATTCTTTCTGCTTCATGCCGATGCTCCTCCTCAGCCATTTCAGCCGCTTCATCCCTACGATCTTCGTTGCAGCTCATACTTTTCCCGGGCTTCGGCACCAAAATATAGAACTACAAAGTAATGACTTGGGACGTCGGGTTTGAAATGCAAGCTTCTTTTAGTAATACTACTTGTTCACATCACTTAACAACTTTAGATTCGACAAAACAAAGTTGCCTGCGAGAGTCAGGATAATCACTTGTTCATAACTGCCGAGTTCTCTCTCTACTTCCGGTCGCAAGGCATTCTGGAACTTGCAGTCAAAAGCGTAATCCAATACATATTTTGTATGTAGTTCTCGCAATCTCCAACACACAAATTCTAATACAGTTACATATATAAATAACTATAAAGAAAATATCTTTAGATACAGCTCAATGAATTAACTGTAAACATTAACTCTGAATACAGTGTTGTAACTTGAATGGGTTACAAAGTGCCCACTATTATATTCTAACAATAGAATTAGAATAGTCATTCTATTTCCAACAGTTTTGCTCTAATTCACAAGTTAAATCGCAATTGCAACATTTGGTTAACTTCTTGACGCACCCATCCCATTAGCGGGATCATTTGTCAACATCCGCTAAATTGCATAGCGCCGAATTCGAATTAACAAAAAATATTACATTTTCATGAAATCACAAGTGCAAAATAACAAAACACAGCGTAGCTTGTTGTTAATCCACCTGGCATGTCAGATTTCAAAAAGGCTTTTCGGCGAAAGCATACCAAGCGTTTATGTAAGGACATCTCTCTCAGCAGGCAAAACATTAAACAGCTAACAGCCAAGTAGATTGGTCACGAAAGTCAGAAAAGCAATAAAATGAATTGCTTACCTTTTGATCTTCGGATGTTTGCACTCACGAGACTCCCAGTTACACAAACGTTCCATAAAGATTTTTATATCCCAATAACCTCCATTTGGTTGGTGCATTTTTGTTCAGAAATCCACAGGCTCGAGCGGTCACGACCGGGCAGACAAATTCCAAATAGTATCCGTAAAGTTCATAGAAACACGTCAAACGTTTTTTTATAATCAATCCTCAGGTTGTTTTTATAATAAATAATCAATAATATTTCAACCGGACTGTAGCTTCTTCAATAGGAGAGAGAAAATGTCTGCTCCAGCCTGTTGCACATGGAAAACGCTGCTGGCACCCAGCCATCCAATGACGCTATGTGATCTTTCTCGCTCCTTTTTTAAAATAGAAGCGTGAAACTATGTCTAAAGACTGTTCACAACATGTGGAAGCCATAGGAAAAGGAATCTGGTTGATATCCCTTTAAATAGAGCGAAGGCAGGCAATGGAACAGCGAGCTTTCAGGAAAAACAGCACGTCCAGGTTGGATTTTCCTCAGGTTTTCGCCTGCAATATCAGTTGTGTTATACTCAGACAATATTTTGACAGTTTTGGAAACTTTTTAGTGTTTTCTATCCGAATCTTACAATTTCAGTTTCATTTGGGTACGTTTTTAATCCAAACATCAAAATACTGCACCCTACACAACAGGTTTTAAGAAAACCAGACGGCACCATTTTCTTTATATTTACAGATCGCCAGGGGCACCCAACACTCAGACATAGTTTACAAACAAAGCATTTGTGCTTAGTGAGTCCTCCAGATCAGAGGCAGTAGATGACCAGGGATGTTCTCTTGATAAGTGCGTGAACTGGACCATTTCTGTCCCGCAAAGCATTCAATATGTAACGAGTACTTTTACGTGTCAGTGAAAATGGCGTAAGAAGTACAGCATTTTCTGTAGGAATGTAGTGAAGTAAAAGTTGTCAAATAAAATAATTAAGTTCAGATACCAAAAAAAAATACTTCAGCAGTACTTCAACGTATTTTTACACCACTGCTCAATTGAGAATTCCCACACTGCCACGTAGGACTGCACTATGGGAAAATAATCTATGGTTTAACTTCTTGCGACTAGGTGGCGCTATTAAAATTTTTGGATGAAAAACGTTCCCGTTTTAAACAAGATATTTTGTCACAGATGCTCGACTATGCATATAATTGACAGCTTTGGAAAGAAAACACTGACGTTTCCAAAACTGCAAAGATATTGTCTGTGAGTGCCACAGAACTGATGTTACAGGCGAAACCCAGATAAAAATCCAACCAGGAAGTGCCGCATTTTTTAAAACCGCCTCATGCCAATGACTCCTTATATGGCTGTGAATGAGCTACGAATGAGCTTACGTTTTCCACGTATTCTCCAAGGTGTCTACAGCATTGTGACGTCTTTTTAGGCATTTCCATTGAAGAATGGCTGTAAGGGACCATATATAGCAAGTGGTCACGTGTGTCCCGCAGAAAATCTTGCATAAAATACTGAGGTTCCAATCGCTTCTTATGAGAAACCAATTCCCTCGACGGATATATTATCGAATATATGTTAACACCTTGAGGATGGATCCTAAACAACGTTTGCCGTGTTTCTGTCAATATTATGTAGCTAATTTTGAAAAAAGTTTGGCGTTGTAGTAGTAGCATTTTCCGGTCGATTTCTCAGCCAAGGATGATGAAGAAACGGGAGCTTTTTCGCCTACAAAAATATATTTTTGGAAAAAAGGAACATTTGCTATCTAACTGGAAGTCTCCTGAGTGAAAGCATCTGAAGTTCTTCAAAAGTGAATGATTTAATTTGGTTGCTTTTCTTATTTTCGTGAAAATGTTGCCTGCTGCCAGCAGAGCCTAGCATGGCATTATGCCATGATAAACTTACACAAATGCTTGTCTAGCGTTGGCTGTAACGCATATTTTGAAAATCTGAGATGACAGTGTTAACAAAAGGCTAAGCTTGTGTTTGAATATATTTTATTTCATTTGCGATTTTCATGAATAGGAAAAGTTTCTAGTGGTATTTATGTCTGCTGCGTTATGCTAATGCATTTGAGGCTATGATTACGCTCCCGGATACGGGATTGCTAGTCGCAAAAGGCCTCTTAGAGCTACCCCCCTACTTGTTTCAATTTCCGCCTGATGACATACCCAAATCTAACAGCCTGTAGCTCAGGCACAGAACCAAGGATATGCATATTATTGGTACCATTTGAAAGAACACTGAAGTTTGTGTAAATGTGAATTGAATGTTGGAGAATATAACACAATAGATATGGTTTAGATAATACAATGAAAAACCATACGTTTTTTCTTTTTTGTATCATCTTTAAAATGAACAAGATAAAACAAACATTCAGATAGGATGATGGGGACAATTTCAGTGAAAAATTATAAGAGGGCAACAGTACTTGTGCAAAGTTTCAGAATGATAACTTCCAAAATGAGTGTGTTACATGACATTTATCATGAAGTCACCCAGAAGTGTCCCACACAAGTAGCCCAAATGTACCCAAGTGGCCAAATTGGTGAAGGTATACGTTTTGAAACAAATAACAATATACAAAATACCAAAATGGTATTCTAACACACCCCAATTTACAAAATAACATGGGTAACTATACACACTTTAAATATTTGGAAGACCCTCAGTCCTCTATCAAATTAAATGTATTTATATAGCCCTTTGTACATCAGCTAATATCTCAAAGTGCTGTACAGAAACCCAGCCTAGAACCCCAAACAGCAAGCAATGCAGGTGTAGAAGCACGGTGGCTTGGAAAAACTCCCTAGAAAGGCTAAAACCCAGGAAGAAACCTAGAGGAACCAGGCTGAGGGATGGCCAGTCATAATCTCCACAGAGAACAGAACATGGCCAAGATTTTCAAACATTCATAGATGACCAGTAGGGTCATAATAATAATGATGATGATGATAATCATCACAGTAGTTGTAGAGGATGCAACAGGACAGCACCAAGAGTAGATATGAACAGTTTAGGGTTCCATAGCCGCAGGCAGAACAGTTGAAACTGGAACAGCAGCAAGGCCAGGTGGACTGGGGACAGCAAGGAGTCATCATGCCAGGTAGTCCTGACGTATGGTCCTAGGGCTCAGGTCCTCCTCGGAGAGAAAAATAAAATTAGAGAGCATAATTAAATTCACAGGACTCCGGATAAGACAGAAGAAGTACTCCAGATATAACAAACTGACCCTAGCACCCTGACACAAACTACTGCAGCATAAATACTGGAGGCTGAGACAGGAGGGTCAGGAGACCCTGTGGCCCCATCCAATGAGACCCCCGGACAGGGCCAAACCGGCAGGTTGTAACCCCACCCACTTTGCCAAAGCTCTACACAATATTGTGCTGCTGATGCCAGGTGCCATAGCGGTCTCTTTTTGCTGTAAAGCATGTGGCGCAGTTGATGGAGGACTTCATTTAGCAAAGAACACAGCGACGCCTCCATGCTGTGCCCTTTTGGCACTGAGGCACATCCATGCCTGCAGAAATAAATTTGGGCAGATGAACACCACTTGTGGCAGGAGCTGGATGAACCAGCTTCAGTGGGGTATGGACACCTTGGCCCTGGGGGCTGCCATTCGGAGTCAGTGTCACTGTGAAAGAAAATGTTCAGTTAGAATAGTTTCACATATAAATAATAAACATGTGTTCCCTGAGCTTATATACAGTGCCTTGCGAAAGTATTCGGCCCCCTTGAACTTTGCGACCTTTTGCCACATTTCAGGCTTCAAACATAAAGATATAAAACTGTATTTTTTTGTGAAGAATCAACAACAAGTGGGACACAATCATGAAGTGGAACGACAGTTATTGGATATTTCAAACTTTTTTAACAAATCAAAAACTGAAAAATTGGGCGTGCAAAATTATTCAGCCCCTTTACTTTCAGTGCAGCAAACTCTCTCCAGAAGTTCAGTGAGGATCTCTGAATGATCCAATGTTGACCTAAATGACTAATGATGATAAATACAATCCACCTGTGTGTAATCAAGTCTCCGTATAAATGCACCTGCACTGTGATAGTCTCAGAGGTCCGTTAAAAGCGCAGAGAGCATCATGAAGAACAAGGAACACACCAGGCAGGTCCGAGATACTGTTGTGAAGTTTAAAGCCGGATTTGGATGCAAAAAGATTTCCCAAGCTTTAAACATCCCAAGGAGCACTGTGCAAGCGATAATATTGAAATGGAAGGAGTATCAGACCACTGCAAATCTACCAAGACCTGGCCGTCCCTCTAAACTTTCAGCTCATACAAGGAGAAGACTGATCAGAGATGCAGCCAAGAGGCCCATGTTCACTCTGGATGAACTGCAGAGATCTACAGCTGAGGTGGGAGACTCTGTCCATAGGACAACAATCAGTCTCGTATATTGCACAAATCTGGCCTTTATGGAAGAGTGGCAAGAAGAAAGCCATTTCTTAACCTTTCTGATCTCCCCATCCCGGATCCGGGTTCGTGAATACAGACTCAAGCTCATTACCATAACGCAACGTTAACTATTCATGAAAATCGCAAATGAAATGAAATAAATATGCTAGCTCTCAAGCTTAGCCTTTTGTTAACAACACTGTCATCTCAGATTTTCAAAATATGCTTCTCAACCATTGCAAAACAAGCATTTGTGTAACAGTATTGATGGCTAACGTAGCATTTAGCATTAGCATTCAGCTGGCAACATTTACACAAAAAAACAGAAAAGCATTCAAAAAAATAATTTACCTTTGAAGAACTTCAGATGTTTTCAATGAGGAGACTCTCAGATAGCAAATGTTCAGTTTTTCCTGAAAGATTATTTGTTTAGGACAAATCGCTCCGTTTTCTGCGTCACGTTTAGCTATGAAAAAACCCCTGTATCCAGGATTGTGTAAATCTATCAGCAAGCTCATTAGCATAACACAACGTTAACTATTTATGAAAATCGCAAATGAAATGAAATAAATATGCCATCTCTCAAGCTTAGCCTTTTGTAAACAACACTGTCATCTCAGATTTTCAAAATATGCTTCTCAACCATAGGAAAACAATAATTTGTGTAAAAGTAGCTAGCTAGAGTTAGCATTTCGCGTTAGCATTTAGCGTTAGCATTAGCGTTAGCATCCAGCACGCAACATTAACAAAAACATAAAAGCCTTCAAATAAAATCATTTACCTTTGAAGAACTTCTGATGTTTTCAATGAGGATACTCTCAGTTAGATAGCAGATGCTCAGTTTTTCAAAAAAGATTCCTTGTGTATTAGAAATAGCTCCGTCTTATACATCACATTTGGCTACCAAAAAAATCCATCAATTCAGTCCTCAAAACGCAAACTTTTTTCCAAATTAACTCCATAATATCGACTGAAAACATGGCAAACGTTGTTTAGAATCAATCATCAAGGTGTTTTTCACATATCTCTTTATTGATACATCGTTCTTGGACACATGCTTTCTCCCCTGAATCAAATGGTAAAGTTGAAGCAGCTGGCAATTGCGCACCGAATTCGACGCAGGACACCAGGCGGACACTTGGAAAATTTAGTCTCTTATGGTCAATCTTCCAATGATATGCCTACAAATACGTCACAATGCTGCTAAGACCTTGGGCGAACGACAGAAAGTGTAGGCTCATTTGTTGCGCAATCACAGCCATATAAGGAGAGAATGGAAAACAGAGCTTCAGAAATTCTGCTAATTCCTGGGTGATGCATCATCTTGGTTTCGCCTGTAGAATGAGTTCTGGGGCACTTACAGACAAAATCTTTGCAGATTCTGAAACTTCAGAGTGTTTTCTTTCCAAAACTGTCAAGAATATGCATAGTCGAGCATCTTTTCGTGACAAAATATCGCGCTTAAAACGGGAACGTTTTTTATCCAAAAATGAAATAGCGCCCCTAGAGCTCTAACTGGTTAAAGATATCCATAAAAAGTGTCGGTTAAAGTTTGCCACAAGCCACCTGGGAGACACACCAAACATGTGGAAGAAGGTGCTCTGGTCAGATGAAACCAAAATTGAACTTTTTGGCAACAATGCAAAACGTTATGTTTGGCGTAAAAGCAACACAGCTCATCACCCTGAACACACTGTCAAACATGGTGTTGGCAGCATCATGGTTTGGGCCTGCTTTTCTTCAGCAGGGACAGGGAAGATGGTTAAAATTGATGGGAAGATGGATGGAGCCAAATACAGGACCATTCTGGAAGAAAACCTGATGGAGTCTGCAAAAGACCTGAGACTGGGATGGAGATTTGTCTTCCAACAAGACAATGATCCAAAACATAAAGCAAAATCTACAATGGAATGGTTCAAAAATAAACATATCCAGGTGTTAGAATGGCCAAGTCAAAGTCCAGACCTGAATCCAATCGAGAATCTGTGGAAAGAACTGAAAACTGCTGTTCACAAATGCTCTCCATCCAACCTCACTGAGCTCGAGCTGTTTTGCAAGGAGGAATGGGAAAAATGTCAGTCTCTCGATGTGCAAAACTGATAGACATACCCCAAGCGACTTACAGCTGTAATCGCAGCAAAAGGTGGCGCTACAAAGTATTAACTTAAGGGGGCTGAATAATTTTGCACGCCCAATTTTTCAGTTTTTGATATGTGTGTGTGTGTGTGTGTGTGTGTGTGTGTGTGTATATAAATATATAAATACATATATTAGGTTGAATATACACTGCTCAAAAAAATAAAGGGAACACTTAAACAACAATGTAACTCCAAGTCAATCACACTTCTGTGAAATCAAACTGTCCACTTAGGAAGCAACACTGACAATACATTTCACATGCTGTTGTGCAAATGGAATAGACAACAGGTGGAAATTATAGGCAATTAGCAAGGTGATGACCACTTCTCAGTTCCTATGCTTCCCCTGGCTGATGTTTTGGTCACTTGAATGTTGGCGGTGCTTTCACTCTAGTGGTAGCATGAGACGGAGTCTACAACCCACACAAGTGGCTCAGGTAGTGCAGCTCATCCAGGATGGCACATCAATGCGAGCTGTGGCAAGAAGGTTTGCTGTGTTTGTCAGCGTAGTGTCCAGAGCATGGAGGCGCTACCAGGAGACAGGCCAGTACATCAGGAGACATGGAGGCCGTAGGAGGGCAACAACCCAGCAGCAGGACCGCTACCTCCGCCTTTGTGCAAGGAGGAGCAGGAGGAGCACTGCCAGAGCCCTGCAAAATGACCTCCAGCAGGCCACAAATGTGCATGTCTGCTCAAACGGTCAGAAACAGACTCCATGAGGGTGGTATGAGGGCCCGACGTCCACAGGTGGGGTTGTGTGCTTACAGCCCAACACCGTGCAGGACTTGTGGCATTTGCCAGAGAACACCAAGATTGGCATATTCGCCACTGGCGCCCTGTGCTCTTCACAGATGAAAGCAGGTTCACACTGAGCACATGTGACAGACGTGACAGTCTGGAGACGCCGTGGAGAACGTTCTGCTGCCTGCAACATCCTCCAGCATGACCGGTTTGGCGGTGGGTCAGTCAGTGGGGTGGCATTTCTTTGGGGGGGCCGCACAACCCTCCATGTGCTCGCCAGAGGTAGCCTGACTGCCATTAGGTACCGAGATGAGATCCTCAGACCCCTTGTGAGACCATATGCTGATGCGGTTGGCCCTGGGTTCCTCCTAATGGAAGACAATGCTAGACCTCATGTGTGACCTCTTGTTTTAAGGACATTACATCAAAGTTGGATCAGCCTATAGTGTGGTTTTTCAGTTTAATTTTGAGTGTGACTTCAAATCCAGACCTCCGTGGGTTGATTCATTAGATTTCCATTGATAATTTTTGTGTGATTTTTGTCAGCACATTCAACTATGTGAAGAAAGTATTTAATAAGAACATTTCATTCATTCAGATCTAGGATGTGTTATTTTAGTGTTCCCTTTATTTTTTGAGCAGTGTATTATGACAGATCAGCTGGATCTACTGTCTTTATTATATTACAACGGACCAGCTGTATCTACTTTCTCCATTTCACTTTGGCCATTATTGTGGGCATGCCCTCCCCTCAACAGCCTCAAATAGGCTATTTCATGTGGGTTGGGGTGGGGCGGCAGACACGCACATCTCACATTTCATGACATTACATGTTTATATATTGCTTCTAAAAAATAAAAAAAACCACATTTTATATTATTAATTTCAAACAAGGGCATTAGCATGAGAAGAACTTACCAGTCCAAAACGATGTACTCTCCCGTTCAAAAAATATTCCTCCACTTGGGAATCGCAAAATGAATCGTCCTACAACAATCTCTCACTTTCCCAATCAATTTATTCTAAATTTGTGTGTACATCTGTATATTTAGATTTAGCTTTCCCTGACGTAGCCGCCATAATGATTGAGATATAAATAGCTGAATATGCGAAACAACGGTGTGCGTAATGTGTTGCTCCTTCCGGTATGAAACTTCAATAGCGAATTACTCTCTTTATGCCGGAGCTTACTACATTGGTTGGTCTTGCAACACATAAACCAGACCTATTGCTGTTTACCTCAGCTCATTGGCTATCTACCCAGCTAGATTTCAAGACTATCAGTTGTCATTGGGTTAAAATACAGTCAATCAACGAAACAGAGGGCAAATCATTGGTGCACAATGATGTCATTACTTGTTGTCTTCAAATCGGCTTCTTTCAGTCAATACATCCCGCGAAATGACCCATCAGGTTTGAGTGGGAGTCCCATTTGGACATTTATCTCCCTCTAAAAACATAAATATTTTGCCCTTTATTCAAATTACAATTGCTCACTTTATTTGAAAAATGAAGTCATCTCAAATATATTTTATTTTCATATATAATCAAGTTGATGGCACAGTCATATAGCCCCGGCACCTGCATAAAGCTTATGCTCTTAGTACTGTAGCCTACTCCCGATCGTCACATTGTACAGTGCCATACTTTCGGGTTCCATCCTAACAGAAACCCAGAGGGTTTCGTTTTTCTTGGAATAGAAACAACAGAATGTTCATCAAATTAAGCAAAATGTGGTAATCAATCCCAAATGCTATGTTCTTACAAAAAGGTTTTAAATTCTCTAGTAATGCCAATTGTAAAGACTATCAAATGCTTCTCAAAGATTCCCTCTGGTGGTAAAAATGTCTGACAATTAAATCATGTGCCATAGAATTCTGCAGCAGCCCGCACAACTTTTAAAGGAGGAACTGTTAAGAGAATTAAGTTCTCATGTTAATTAACCAATTCAATTAAACTACTGTCTGCTATATCAGGATTTGTAGGATATTGTAGACTGACAGAGGCCATTTCCTGTACATTGGTCTATATACCTCACATTTTGTCATAAATGTCCCTCTGAGACAATGACAATATAGTTCACAAGTCTTCTCCTACTCATACATTGTCTGCCACCTGTTATACAATCTACTACAAGCCCAAGGTCTCTCCCCTCCCTGGGTGGGGAGAGAATGTCCTATAAGTAACACAGTAGTACAGCTTGTCTGTCAATAGCTCCTCTTATCATTTGTTTCACTCTTGCACCCTGCTTACGTACTAAAAAGGAATAAAAAGTCATAGTTCTAATTCTGACTAGATTTATGATTCTAATGAATTTCATACAATCGTACAGTGACAGGGTAGAATTCTGTTAGTTATAGTTATATGTTAAATGTATACATAATTGAGTCATTTTTCATAACAGGAACCTCTATGGTTTGTGGTAGATTAATCCACAAAGATGAGTATTAAAATAAGACCACAATATGGAGAGGCAGGTGTGATCACAAAAGGCACTTACTTGAAATACTCTAGTCAGTGTCCACATACTTTCCCTACGTTTTTATCTACTCCTTTCCTCAACACAACCCCTTTCATCTCTTGCTCTTTCTCCCCCTCTCACTCACTTATCCCCCCCCAAAAAAACTCTCTCCCACACAGAGGCTATGGGAGTTGGAGACGTCCAGGCTCCTGGACTTGTTTTCACATGCAGCAAAAGACGCACAGCCGGCAAAGGACCTCAGCTATGTAGAAGAGGACGGCCGGGAAATCGGAGTGTCAAACATCAGCCCCGCAGTGTACGAGGACCGTCTTGGGGTTCCTCTGTCAGAGGTCCTCAAATACCCCTACCTGCTGGCATCCCCTGAATTGAGTGAGTACTCTTTCATTTCAATTTAGGTAAAGAATTCCCTTTAAATGCCCCCAAACCAAATGTAGGAATGAAACATGCCTGATTAAGTCCTGGACTGTGTTCTTGGTGGGAATAAATTCATCAGATGTTCTCTTTTCCAGGTGAAATGTGTGTTGAGGCAATTTGTAAGATGGAGGAATATAACTCCTTCCGGGTGTGTTCTAAAGATCCAGGGATCTACCTCCTCCTCGTCCACCCCAACGAGACGGTAATAACTTGCTGAATTGTTACAAAAAACAAATGTGGACTTTTATGGTTCGATGGTAATAAAACAACAAATATATACATTTGGTTTATCTAACACGTCTTTATATTTGCTAAAGAGCTTAAGGCTCTTGTCTGTCTGACATGGTCACTAAAGCTTCTCGAAGTCTCTACGGTCATAACTTCTGCTGTTATTTTTTTCTTTCAGGTTAGGCGGTGGGCAATTGGTGCTGCAAGGTCGTTAGGTAAGGTGGACCGAGACGACTTTTATGACCTTCAGGACATCTTCACCTGCATGTTCTACATTGTCGAGCTGAGAATCCCCCAGAACTTCCCAGACATGGATACGTCCTATGATCCGACGACTAAGATGACATTGCTGCAACCGCATCTTTACGATTCCAAAAATGCAAAAAACTACTGGTTGGGTATGTTTCTTTGCCCTGTGTTCACATTTTGGGGTCTTCCAGACCTTTCTCCAAGAGTATGTTTTTTGTGAAACAATTGATAAATGCTTGACGTTAAGTTAACCATTTCTAAAGTGCAAACAACTACTAAACCCGTTATATGATCCACAGCAGTGTTTTATACACCGAACAAAATATATTAACGCAAAAGATTTTACTATTACAGTTCATATAAGGACTCAATCAATTGAAATAAATAAATTAGGCCTTAATCTCTAACTCCCCATCCCGGGTTCGGAAGCGTAATCATCGACTGACACTAATTAGCATAACGCAACGGACATAAATATTCCTAGAAAATATTCCTATTCGTGAAAATCACAAGTGAAATATATTGAGACACAGCTTAGCCTTTTGTTAATCACTCTGTCATCTCAGATTTTCAAAAAATGCTTTACAGACAAAGCTAGACAAGCATTTGTGTAAGTTTATCGATAGCCTAGAATAGCATTTTGTCCAGCTAGCAGCAGGTAACTTGGTCACGGAAATCAGAAAAGCAATCAAATTAAATTGTTTACCTTTGAGCTTCGGATGTTTTCACTCACGAGACTCCCAGTTAGATAGCCAATGTTCCTTTTTTTCCCAAAATATTATTTTTGTAGGCGAAATAGCTCCGTTTGTTTTTCACGTTTGGCTGAGAAATCGCCCGGAAATTGCAGTCACAAACGCAGAAAAATATTCAAAATGAACTCCATAATATGGACCGAAACATGGCAAACGTTGTTTATAATCATTCCTCAAGGTGTTTTTCAAATATCTAATCGATAATATATCCACAGGGACAATTGGTTTTTCAGTAGGACTGATTGGAATAATGGCTACCTCTGTATTTTACGTGAGACTCACTCTGAGAGCCATCAGGGGACCACTTGCGCAATGTAGCCGCTTACGCGTATTCTTCAACATAAATGCGTAAAACTACGTCACAATGCTGTAGACACCTTGGGGAATACGGAGAAAAAGTAATCTGGTTGATAGCCCATTCACTGCTCAATTGGAACGCAGAGCTTTCAAAAGATGAGTCACTTCCGGATTGGATTTTTCTCAGGCTTTCACCTGCAATATCAGTTCTGTTATACTCACAGACAATATTTTTACAGTTTTGGAAACTTTAGAGTTTTCTATCCTAAGCTGTCAATTATATGCATATTCTAGCATCTTGTCCTGGAAAAATATCCCGTTTACTACGGGAACGTTATTTTTCCAAAAATGAAAATACTGCCCCCTAGTCACAAGGTTAATCTATGAATTTCACATGACTGGGAATACAGATATCCATCTGTTGGTCTTTGTATCAGAATCATTCAGTATCTGTTGGGACCACCATTTGCCTCAAGCAGTGCGAAACAACTCCTTCAAATAGTGTGGATTAGGCTGTTGATTATGCGCAGTGGAATGTAGTCCACTCCTCTTCAATGGCTGTGCGAAGTTGATGGATATTGGAGGCAACTGGAGCACGTCATACACGTTGATCCAGAACATCCCAAACATGCTCGATAGGTGACATGTCTGGTGAGTATGCAGGCGATGGAAGAATTGGGACATTTTCAGCTGTTAGGAATTGTCTACAGATCCTTGCGACATGGGGCTGTGCATTATCGTGCTGAAACATGAGTTGATGGCGGCGGATGAATGGCACGACAATGGGCCTCAGGATCGCATCACGCTATCTCTGTGCAGTCAAATTGCCATAGATAAAATGCATTTGTGTTTGTTGTCTGTAGCTTATGCCTGCCCATACCATAACCCCACTGCAACCATGAGGCACTCTGCTTACAATGTTGACATCAGCATACCGCTCACTCACATGATGCCTTTGACGCTGTCTGCCACCTGCCCGGTAGAATTTCCCTGGGACGGTTTCTGACAGTTTGTGCAGAAATTCTTTGGTTGTGCAAACCCACAGTTTCATCGTCTGTCCGGGCGGCTGGTCTCAGACGATCCTGCAGGTGAAGAAGTCAGATGTGGACGTCCTGGGCTGGCGCGGTTACGTTTGGTCTGCGGCTGTGAGATTGGTTGGACCTACTGCCAAAGTCTCTAAAACGAAAGAGGTGGCTTACAACCTCATCAAAAAAATAAACAACTTTTCAGGACCTTGTCTTTCAAAGATAATTTGTAGAAATCAAAATAACTTCACAGATCTTCATTGTAAAGGGTTTAAACACCGTTTCCCATGCTTGTTCATTGAACCATAAACAATTAATGAACATGTACCTGTGGAACGGTCGTTAACTTTTTATGGCTGCAGGGGCAGTATTGAGTAGCTTGGATGAAAAGTTGCCCATTGTAAACGGCCAGCTCCTCAGTCTGTTGCTAATATATGCATATTATTATTATTAGTAGTAGTAGTAATATTGGATAGAAAACACTAAAGTTTCCAAAATTGTCAAAATATTGTCTGTGTATAACATAACTGATATTGCAGGCGAAACCCTGAGGAAAATCAAACCAGGTGTCAAGGTGTCAAGTCTTCAGACATAGTTTCAGGCTTTTATTTTGAAAAATGAGCCAGAACGATAACATCGCGTCAAGTGGTCACATGAGTTTTGCTCACGCAACAGAATTTGGACAGCTATTGTTTTTCCCTTTCCTATTGTGAAAGACATTTGCGGTTGATATATTATCGATTATATATTTTAAAAACAACCTGCGGATTGATTATAAAAAACGTTCGACATGTTTCTGTGGACATTATGGAAACTATTTGGAATTTTTGTCTGCGTTCTCGTGACCGCTCTTTCCTGTGGATTTCTGAACAACGCGACAAACAAATGGAGGTATTTTGGATATAAAAATCATTTTTATGGAACAAAAGGAACATTTGTTGTGTAACTGGGAGTCTCGTGAGTGAAAACATCCGAAGATCATCAAAGGTAAACGATTCATTTGATGACTTTTCTGATTTTTGTGACCGAGCTAAGTGTACTTAATGTTTTATCGTGCGATCGCTAAACTTACACAAACGCTTAGATTGCTTTCGCTGTAAAGCATCATTTCTAAATATGAGACGACAGGTGGATTAACAAAAGGCTAATCTGTGTTTATCTATATTGCACTTGTGATTTCATGAAAATAATATGCTATTCAGCGGTTGTTGATGACACTTTTCCGGATTGCAGCCATAAAAAGTTAAGACATGAACAGCTTACAGACAGTAGGCAATTAAGGTCACAGTTATGTAAACTTAGGACACTAAAGAGGCCTTTCTACTGACTCAAAACACACACAAAAAGATGCCCAGGGTGTCTGCTCATCTGCGTGAACGTGCATTGGGCATGCTGCAAGGAGGGATGAGGAATGCAGATGTGGCCAGGGCAATAAATTGCAATATCCGTACAGTGAGATGTCTAAGACAGCGCTACAGGGAGGCAGGACGGACAGCTGATCGTCCTCGCAGTGGCAGATCATGTGTAACAACAGATCGGTACATCTGAACATCACACCTCCGTTACAGGTGCAGGATGGCAACAACTGCCCGAGTTAGACCAGGAACGCACAATCCCTCCATCAGTGCTCAGACTGTCCTCAATAGGCTGAGAGAGGTGGACTGAGGGCTTGTAGGCCTGTTATAAGGCAGGTCCTCAACAGACATCACCGGCAACAACGTTTCCTATGGGAACAAACCCACCGTCGCTGGGCAAGACAGGACTGGCAAAAAGTGCTCTTAACCGACGAGTCACGGTTTTGTCTCACCAGGGGTGATGGTTGGATTCACGTTTATCGTCAAAGGAATGAGCGTTACACTGAGGTCTTTACTCTGGAGCGGGATCAATTTTGAAGTGGAGGGTCTGTCATGGTGTGGGGCGCTGTGTTGCAGCATCACCGGACTGAGCTTGTCATTGCAGGTAATCTCAATGCTGTGCGTTACAGGGAAGATATCCTCCTCCCTCATGTGGTACCCTTTCCTGCAGGCTCCTCCTGACATGACCCTCCAGCATGACAATGCCGCCAGCCATACTGCTCGTTTTGTGTGTGATTTCCTGCAAGACAGGAATGTCAGTGTTCTGCCATGGCCAGCGAAGACCCTGCATTTCAATCCCATTCAGCACGTCTGGGACCTGTTGGATCGGATTGCTAGCACCCCACCCCCCCAGGATTGTCAGGGAACTTGCAGGTGCCTTGGTGGGAGAGTGGGGTAACCTCTCACAGCAAGAACTGGCACATCTGGTTGCGGTCCATGAGGCGGAGATGTACGGCAGTACTTAATGCAGCTGGTGGCCGCACCAGGTACTCACTGTTACTTTTGTTCAGGGACACATTATTACATTTCTTGTTCAGTTTGTCTTTTTAATCTTATGTTCATACAAATATTTCCACGTTAAGTTTGCTGAAAATTATCGCAGTTGACAGTGAAAGGACGTTTCAATTTTAGTGTTAGGTAGTGAAATAAAAATTACGTTCTCTGGCAACAGCTCGGATGGACATTCCTGCAGTCAGCATGACAATTGCATGCTCCCTCAACTTGAGGTATCTGTGTCATTGGGTTGTGACGGCTACGTTGTAGTGTCCTTTTATTGTTCCTAGCACAAAGTGCAACTGTGTAATGATCATGCTTTTAATATGCCACACCTGTCAGGTGGATGGATTATCTTGGGAAAGGAGAAATGCTCACTAACAGGGATGTCAACAAGTTTGTGTACAACATTTGAGAAATAAGCTTTCTGTGCGTAAGGAAAATTTTAGGTGAGATTTAATTTCAGCTCATGAAATGTGGGACCAACACTTTACATGTGTTTTGTTCAGTATAGATTTGATTGAGCAACAGGGTAAACAGTACAGAATGTGAATAGAGAACTTGTTAATGAGCAATGGCGTCAATATTAAGCATCAGTTTATGCCCTCTCCCCACCCCCAGGTATCTGTATGCTTCTGACACAGCTGGATGCCCAGGCTATGGACTCCCTGTTCCTGGGGCCAGACAAACAGGCCAACATACTGCTCTGTATCCTTAATGCCTTGAAGGGTAAAGGAATAGCTACTTTATATCTTATCGTAAAATGTTTTTCTATTTCCATTGTGCCAAATTAACATAATGCTGGTCAGTAGAGCTAATTTGCTGTCTTCAGTTTCATCTTTGCGAGTAGTAAATGTAACCTTTAATTTAACCAGGAAAAGACCTTAATGGTTAGAACCCTATTTTGCAATAGGGACCTGGCAAGCGGTCAGTAGGAAGAAGTCTGCATGTAAATACACTGCTCAAAAAAATAAAGGGAACACTTAAACAACACAATGTAACGCCAAGTCAATCACACTTCTGTGAAATCAAACTGTCCACTTAGGAAGCAACACTGATTGACAATAAATTTCACATGCTGTTGTGCAAATGGGATAGACAACAAATGGAAATTATAGGCAATTAGCAAGACACCCAATAAAGGAGTGGTTCTGCAGGTGATAACCACAGACCACTTCTCAGTTCCTATGCTTCGGCTGATGTTTTGGTCACTTTTGAATGCTGGCGGTGCTTTCACTCTAGTGGTAGCATGAGACGGAGTCTACAACCCACAAAAGTGGCTCAGGTAGTGCAGCTCATCCAGGATGGCACATCAATGCGAGCTGTGGCAAGAAGGTTTGCTGTGTCTGTCAGCGTAGTGTCCAGAGCATGGAGGCGCTACCAGGAGACAGGCCAGTACATCAGGAGACGTGGAGGAGGTCGTAGGAGGGCAACAACCCAGCAGCTGGACCGCTACCTCCGCCTTTGTGCAAGGAGGAGCAGGAAGAGCACTGCCAGAGCCCTGCAAAATGACCTCCAGCAGGCCACAAATGTGCATGTGTCTGCTCAAACGGTCAGAAACAGACTCCATGAGGGTGGTATGAGGGCCCGACGTCCACAGGTGGGGGTTGTGCTTACAGCCCAACACCGTGCAGGACGTTTGACATTTGCCAAAGAACACCAAGATTGGCAAATTCGCCTCTGGCGCCCTGTGCTCTTCACAGATGAAAGCAGGTTCACACTGAGCACATGTGACAGACGTGACAGTCTGGAGACGCCGTGGAGAACGTTCTGCTGCCTGCAACATCCTTCAGCATGACCGGTTTGGCGGTGGGTCAGTCATGGTGTGGGGTGGCATTTCTTTGGGGGGCCGCACAGCCCTCCATGTGCTCGCCAGAGGTAGCCTGACTGCCATTAGGTACCAAGATGAGATCCTCAGACCCTTTGTGAGACCATATGCTGGTGCGGTTGGCCCTGGGTTCCTCCTAATGCAAGACAATTCTAGACCTCATGTGGCTGGAGTGTCAGCATTTCCTTCAAGATGAAGGCTTTGGTGCTATGGACTGGCCCGCCCGTTCCTCAGACCTGAATCCAATTGAGCACATCTGGGAGATCATGTCCCGCACCACAGACTGTCCAGGAGTTGGTGGATGCTTTAGTCCAGGTCTGGGAGGAGATCCCTCAGGAGACCATCCGCCACCTCATCAGGAGCATGCCCAGGCGTTGTAAGGAGGTCATGCAGGCACGTGGAGGCCACACACACTACTGAGCCTCATTTGGACTTGTTTTAAGGATATTACATCAAAGTTGGATCAGCCTGTAGTGTGGTTTTCCACTTTAATTTTGAGTGTGACTCCAAATCCAGACCTCCATGGGTTGATACATTTGATTTCCATTGATAATCTTTGATTTTGTTGTCAGGACATTCAACTATGTAAAGAAAGTATTTAATAAGAATATTTCATTCACTCAGATCTAGGATGTGTTATTTTAGTGTTCCCTTTATTTTTTTGAGCAGTGTGTAATACATTCAAAATAATTGCAATGGTCAATTTGAAGAAAATGTATCGGGGTTTTAAAAACTGACAGCGATGTCTTCTCCAGTTTTTTAGTCTTTAGTAGTTTGTTCCAACACCAGAGAATGTTATAGGATATATATGTTTTTTGTTCTCGCACATTTCAGCCCTAGGAACTGGGAAAGAGCCCTGACTGAGCATAGGCTGTGGGATTGTGATGTTAGTTGGGAGCAAAGATATGTAGGGAGTAGCCCAGCACTGCCTTGTACTCAAGTATGTACCCGTGCTTAACCATAGTCCAACACAGATAAAAATGAACCTTCCTAAATGACTTAGCTAGTAATATGTTAACGTTTATTTCCCCAGATGAAGAACCATCCAACGAGATGGATCCCTTCTGGCCAGTCTTGCAATGTTTTATGGTGATCTTGGATTGTTTGGGCTCCAGGTTTTGGGGTCAGATTGAGCCATCCCAAGCCTTCCAGGCCATCACACAAAGCCCTAGCTACTCTGGAGAGCTCGAAAGCATCAGACAACAAACCATGATGTACGTGTCACTCTTGATCTTGCCTTGAATTCTTTCATATTGTTATTTCTTCCAAGTTAAGAATATGGTTGATACTATTCTTCTTTTGCTCCGTAGATCACGGGTTAAAACAGAAACTACATATGATGATGACATGGTGACCTGCAGTCAGATGGTATATGACAGTAACACCAAAGTGAGCAAGGTAATAACAACCATCTGTTGAATTTGTATATTGTTAGTTGTACCTAATTCCTCTTTGTACATCTGTGGTTAGTGTTGTGCACTTGAAGCTTTCCCAGAACATGACCTTTAGAGTAAAACGCACGATGCGGAACAACAAACCGCTTTAACAAGCTCTTCTCAAGCTCTTCTCCCTCATCTTTCTTACAGAAGGATTCAAAGCTTGTTTCATGTGCTACTAGTCAGGGACAGTTTTGAGGTTATTTATTGCGAGCTGTCTTAACAAGTCCAATACAGCAAATGAAAGAGACACATCTTGTTAATCTACCCATCGTGTCCGATTTAAAAAAAAATATATATATATTTTTTTAAATTACAGTGAAAACACAACATATATTTGTTAGATCACCACCAAATCCCAATAAACACAGCCATTTTCCCCAGCCAAAAATAGTCACAAAGCAGAATTAGAGATAAAATGAATCACTAACCTTTGATAATCTTCATCAGATGACACTCATATGTCATCATGTTACACAATACATTAATGTTTTGTTCGATAATATGCATATTTATATCCACAAATCTCGGTTTACATTGGCGCCATGTTCAGAAATGCCTCCAAAATATCCGGAGTAATTACAGAGAGCTACATCATAACAGAAATACTCATCATAAACTTCAACGAAAGATACATGATTTACATATAATTAAAGATACACTGGTTCTTAATGCAACTGCTGTGTCAGATTATTTTTTTTAAGTTACGAAAAAAGCATACCTGCTTTGCCTGCCCTTTGAGTTCTGTTATACTAACAGACATAATTCAGACAGTTCAGGCAAACTTCAGAGTGTTTTCTATCCAATAGTAATAATATGCATATATTAGCATCTGGGACAGAGTAGGAGGCAGTGAGTTAAACATGTGGGGTACATCTCTGTGCAGTGACCTTTAGTTTGATGGAGCCATTCCAGGTGTGACACATGGTTTTATTACATGTCATATTACAAAATACATTGAGTTGAAGGTATGTTAACTTCCTATGCATTTCTCTAATCTTATGTAATACCATGATATGTATTACTATTTTATTTTGTAGGGAAGCAGACGCTCACGTGGTGTGGATAGCAATGTGGTCTATGAGGATATGAGTTCTCTGGTCAACCTCCTGCATTCAGACGTTGGACAGGCATTGCGTGTGCACGACAGCACATTTCTCTGGTTCATCCCCTTTGTAAAATCTGTTATGGACCTTGACGAACACAGCGTCCTATACATTACTGAGGTTGTCCACTACCTATGTGGGGAGATCAGCACAGACCTCCCGAAGCCCCAGGTTCGCATATGTGACAAGGTCACAGAGTTCTTCACTCTTATTCTGGTCCATATCATCGAATTGCACCTGGGGAGTGGCCGCATGAATATGCTCTATTACTGCGCTCCCAAGTGGGTGGGCGTGTTAGTGAAATGTGCCACCCTGCCTGGTGACGCTTTCGTCCATACCTCGGAAGGTCCAGTTTCTCACTCTGTGTCTTCCACATCCTCCTTGAGGGTCAGTGTGCCCCGAAAGGTCTCTACTAGCAGGGCTGTTCCACAGGCATGCATGCATATCATCCGGTCCCTGCTGAAGGAAGGGACCAGGTTGAACCCCAACAGCAAGTGCCACCACTTCCTGAACCTTCTGAACAAGCACCTCAGAGATGGGCAACAGAGGGAGTGGAAGCTGATTAGGCCAGAGATTCAGGAGCTTCAGATCTGTTTGAAGGACTATGTCAAGATGATGATGAACAGGCCAACCATAAGTACTTCTCCACCTGAACCGCTGGACATTGAGGCAGGGCCTGTGGCACCAACCACACCACCACTTCAGTCAAGCAATGACCCCTCGGGACCTAGCAGCTTAGCTGAATTTAACCCTCCTATAAAACGGGAAGGGTTGTGGGATGATGTCGAAGGCAGTACATCTGGTGGTGGGGATTTTTCTGGAGTTCAGAGGGGGTGGGACATAAACATAGCGTTGGTGAAAAAGGAGCCCCTAACGCCTGAAGAGGAGTTTGTAGAGCCAACTAATGATTCTAGACCAACCCAAGACAACTTAACTTCCTTGAGGGCAGATCCAGAGAAAATACAGGTGATCAAATCCAGACTCGGCCAGCTTATGACCAAGAAGTCCAAGTCTGAGAGAGCGAGGCCCTCTGTAGGGCTCAGTGAATTCGGTAAAGAGGAGGCATCCAACCTCCAAGGCATTAGCAGACACCCTCCATGCCTCCAAGAATCCATCGACAATGTGCCTCTCTCTGTTTTAAAAAGTAATCTTAAAGGGAAAGAAGGCTCCAAATCCTCACGATATCGGAGTAAAGGAAACTCGAGACAATTTGACCGACCACTATCCCCACCAAAGTCAACTTCAGATGTAATTATTATATCTGATGATGAGGCTACATTAGATGTTGGTAGAGCAAGAAGGCCTGAGTGTTTGTCTGAGACCTCCCAAATAAAAAATGAACCAGATGCCTCTGACCAGAATCCTAGTCCCTGGCGTGATTACGATGGAGACATGAGTGAATCTCAGGTGTTTGAATTTGAAACACAGGAAGATATGGTGTCTGCATGGTCCAACAGAGATTCGGAAAGTAACATGCCACCCGAAAAGCCCAAAGACGATAGCCCTGTCAGTCCAACTTCAAGAGAGCCTTTATCAAGCTGGGAATGTGATACACAACCGATCTATGACGAGGATATCGAAAGAGCCTGTCAGCAGGTTGAGAAGGAGCTTGAGAAGCCTAAGACCCCACCTCAAGGGCTCAAACGAGCCATTGTTGTAAAAAAAAGAAATCTTCTTGTTGATGCAAAACCATTGGCCTCCAAATGCCTGAGCAAGAAACCTAACGTGGTAGAAAAACGAATCAAAGAGCCCGTGAAGGATGCTCCCCATGCAGTCACACCGCCATTGAGAAAAAGCAGTTCAACGGTACGTTCAAACAGACTGGAAACTGAGACACACTCTTCCTTAACCACATCAGCTATCTCACACAAAACGTCAACTCCAGCCATTGTCCCTCCTAAAAAAGTCAGAAAAGCCACAGAGCCTGTGTCCACAGCTGAGAAGCTTGGCCTTAAGAAGAAGGTGCGAAAGGCCTTTGATCTTTCCCAGGGATCACGTGATTCTGTTGGTGATCTGAGGCACCACGGCGCTACAGTCAATGTCCCACAGGCCAAGAAGCCGACCCGACAGACCAAGAGGTCGAAGGTGACCTTCCCTCAGAAGAGAGTGGTCAAAGGGAGTAACAAGCTGTTCCAGTTCTTCAGGCAGAGCAAGCAGGCATTGGGAGCCGGAATCTCTGAAAAGGCAGAGCCAATGAAGAGAAATCCGAAAAAGATAGATGAAATTCAAACTCCCAGTTTTGCTACAGAGGAGGACGATGAAGATGAGGACCTGCAGTGTTCCCAGCAAGATCCTGCCCGTCATGAGGAACAGCTGACGTTCAATCGCAGCTCTCAAAGAGCCAATGAGGACAAACCAGCATCCTCTAATACAGTGAGTAGTGTGTTGTCTAACATGGACAGGCAGATCTCTCCATACTTTCAAAGGAATGATGTCACACCTGGACCTTCTGGTCAAGTCCCCAAAAGCAATGATGGTGAAGATGATGATGATGATGCAGACTGGATGCACCTCACCCAAATGGAGCCAACTGAAATGGAGATGTGCACGCAGTTTGAGGAAGAGGATTTCTTCTACACACAGCGGGACCCTGTAGATATGGACATTGACGCAGACAGCCAGAGGCCCTTTGAGGATAAAGGAGGGTCTTCAGACTTGACATGGTTTAAACAGGCAGACGAAGGGCAACAGGCTCCACTTGCCACACAGACTTTTAAGAAACCGGCTACTCCGCCACCCTCACGCTCTAACTTGACTCAGGATGATGAGCGCTTGTTCCTGAAACCAGGAATGTCTCCTATGTCAGTTAAAAAGGCCAAGCCGTCCACCACCAAGATCTACGCAACCTCAAGCTCCAGGAGTGCCTCCTTGGTGCAAGAGATGGAGAGGACTGCCAATGCTCCATTTTCGGCTTCTTCTGCACCTGCTGGAAGAGGTAGGCCTGCCCGGCCAGTTGTGCCTGCCCGGCCAGTTGTGCCTGCCCGGCCAGTTGTGCCAGGCCTGCCAGTCGTGCATGCACAAAGTCCCTGTGTACGACAACTTCCTCCTCATCCAGAGGTTGGTCAGTCTCTTCCACTGAATCGACTCTTATACAAACCCATCGCACCACAACCACCACCTAAACCCATTCCACCAAAACAACCACCACCCAGACCTGAACAAAACCTCCCCCGTCCACCTTGCCTGCCCCTCCGCCCTGTCCAGTACAGCAACACATGTTACACCCCCCAGCCCTCCACCTCCAGGCATGACGCCCCGTTCCGAAGTCAGATACCCAACCCAGAGGTTGGTTTCAGATTTGACAACAACTTCCTAGTTCAACACATCCTGAAATGGACCTTTGATATGTTCAGTAACTACAAGCAGTTTGGTATACCCTCTGAGCTATGTGAGTTACCACTGAAGGAAGTAGGATCCAGCTTCAGCTCTTATGATGAATACTACAAGACCTTTTACCCCCTGCTTCTCACCAACACTTTTGAGGAGGTCAGTAGTCAATTTATTACAAAATAGATTGTAACTCGTTTAGGTGTGACTTTTGTCCTGCTATGGTGCATTTAGGCTGAAGGCAACTGAAAAGAATGGCCAGTCTAGCATTACAAAGAATTCACATTTTGGCAAATTTTAGAGTTGTGAGTAATGAGTCGCAAAATAGTTTTTAATGGCGGTCTCTTGGAGTTGATCTCTTCTATTAAGGTCAAATTCTCTTCTCATCAAAGCTTGCAGGTGAATGGCTAAAGAACAAGGAATCAGGAAAGGTGGTAACTCAGAATTTAAAAGTTGTCGCACATGAGTACAGCCACAGTGTTTGGAATGTCAGTTTTACAGGTAAGCTTAAGTAACCAATTTTTTTTATATAGAGTATGCTAACCATTTAAAAACAGCAATGCTTGAAGCTTGCACTAGACTCTACATACTGTAAACAATTGTTAATTGTGATGTTGTCCCAAAGCGGAGCCACGTAACAAACCTATTTTTGTCAGCGAGCATTACTGCCAGTGATGACTCCCGTCAGATGTTCCCACGGGAGGAGGACCTGGTCATTCTGTGGCTGCCCCAGAATAGAGATGCTTACTCTTGGCATGAGCAGGGCCTCTTGGATCCCCAAGAACAATTTGGATATGTGCAGAGATACAATGTCTGCAACGGAGGCGTGGGTGAGTACATTTGTGTGTAAGAGGCCAGGAAGTGATACATTAACTTCTTATGGTATAGCGTCCCACTTGGGCAAAAAACAGGGAAAATGCAGTGCGGCAAATAAAATAAATTAGATAAAAATCAAACTTTCATTAAATCACACATGTAAGATACTCAATTAAAGCTACACTCGTTGTGAATCCAGCCAACATATCAGATTTTTAAAAGGCTTTTCGGCAAAAGCATAAGAAGCTATTATCTGATGATAGCACAATAGTAAACAAAGAGGGTAGCATATTTCAACCCTGCAGGCGCTACACAAAACGCAGAAATAAAATATAAAACATGCATTACCTTTGACGAGCTTCTTTTTTTGGCACTCCAATATGTCCCATAAACATCACAATTGGTCCTTTTGTTCAATTAATTCCGTCCATATATATCCAAATGTCTGCGTTTGATCCAGAAAAAAACAGCTTCCAAAAAACACAACGTCACTGCAAAATATTTCAAAAGTTGCCTATAAACTTTACCAAAATATTTCAAACTACTTTTGTAATACAACTTTAGGTATTTTTAAATGTTAATAATCGATCAAATTGTAGACGGGTCTATCTGTGTTCAATACAGGAAGACAACAAACCAACGCTACTTTTCACGTCTTGCGCACTCAACAGTATTACCCAGTTCCTAGATGGCCTACTTCTTCATTGCACAAATGAATAACCTCAACCAAATTCCAAAGACTGGTGACATCCAGTGGAAGCGGTAGGAAATGAAAACAGGTTCCTACGAAATATCATTTGCCAATGAGAACTCAGAACAGACAGAGACCAAAAAAATAAAACATTCTGAACGTTTAGTCCTCAGGTTTTGCCTGCTACATAAGTTATGTTATACTCAGACATGATTCAAACAGTTTTAGAAACTTCAGAATGTTTTCTATCCAAATATGCATATTTTTAGTAGATCTTATATTCCTGGCATGAGTATCAGGAAGTTGAAATTGGGCACGCTATTTATCCAAAAGTGAAAATGCTTCCCCCGATACCTTAAGAAGTTAAGAGGGAAGGGGGTTGTAATTGCTATGAAAAGACAAGTTGAATAGAAAACCATTGTAGACCAAGTCTGGTTCTTCCTTGGGAGCAATATCCAAACGCCTGAAGGTACCACGTTCATCTGTACAAACAATAGTACACAAGTATAAACACCATGGGACCACGCAGCCATCATACCACCCAGGAGACGTATTCTGTCTCCTAGAGATGAACGTACTTTAGTGCGAAAAGTACACATGAATCCCACAACAACAGCAAAGGACCTTGTGAAGATGCAGCAGGAAACCGGTACAAAAGTATCTATATCCACAGTAAAATGAGTCCTATATTGACATATCTTGAAAGGCTGCTCAGCAAGGAACTAGCCACTGCTCCAAACCGCCATAAAAATGCCAGACTACAGTTTGCAACTGCTCATGGGGACAATGATTGCACTTTTTGGAAACATATCCTTTGGTCTGATGAAACAAAAATGGAACTGTTTGGCCATAATGACCATCGTTATGTTTGGAGGAAAAAGGGGGAGGCTTGTAAGCCGAAGAACACCATCCCAACCGTGAAGCACGGGTGTGGCAGCATCATGTTATGGGGGTGATTTGCTGCAGGAGGGACTGCTGCACTTCACAAAATGGATGGAATCATGAGGAAGCAAAATTGTGGATATATTGAAGGAACATCTCAAGACATCAGTTAAAGCTTGGTCGCAAATGTGTCTTCTAAATGGAGAATGACCCCAAGCATACTTCCAAAGTTGTGGCAATATGACTTAAGGACAACAAAGTCAAGGTATTTGGAAAATTTGTGGGTAGAACTGAAAAAGCGTGTGCGAGCAAGGAGGCCTACAAACCTCACTCAGTTATTCTAGCTCTGTCAGGAGGAATGGGCCAAAATTCACCCAACTTATTGTGGGAAGCTTGTGAAAGGCTACCCAAAACATTTGGGCCATTTGAAGTTAAACAATTTTAAAGGCAATGCTAGCAAATACTAATTGAGTTTATGTAAACTTCTGACCCACTGGGAATGTGATGAAAGAAATAAAAGCTGAAATAAACAGTTCTCTCTACTATTTTTCTGACAGTTCACATTCTTAAAATTAAGTGGGGATCCTAACTGACCTAAAACAGGGCATTTTTACTAGGATTAAATGTCAGAAATGGTGAAAAACTGAGTTTAAAATGTATTTAGCTAAGGTGTACGTAAACTTCCGACTTCAACTGTAGCTATGCAGCGACGCTCCCCATCCAACATGACAGAGCTTGAGGGTGTGCCAAGCTTATAGCATTTATTAAAATCGATTTCACTTTACCTTTACCCAAGAAGACTTAAGGCTGTTATCATTTCCGAAGGTGCTTCAACAAATAATTGAGTAAAGGTTCTGAATACTTATATAAATTAATTTCAGTTTTTTTTTATTTGTAATAAATTTAAACATTTCTAAACCGGTTTCTTCTTTATCATTATGGGCTTTTGTGTGTAGAATGATGAGGAATAAACATTTTAATCCTTTTTTGAATATATGGAAAAAGTCAATGGTCTGAATAATTTCCGTGTGTGTATACAGTACCAGTCAAATGTTAGAACAAACCTACTCATTCAAGGGTTTTTCTTTATTTTACAATTTTCTACATTGTAGAATAATAGTGAAGACACCAAAGCTATGAAATAACACACATGGAATCATGTAGTAACCAAAAAAGTGTTTGATATTCTTCAAAGTAGCCACCCTTTGCTTTGGTCTAATGCCCATTGCTTGTGTTGCCCATTGCTCGTGTTTCCTTCCGTAGTGGTTTCTTTGCAGCAATTCGACCAATGAAGGCCTGATTTCACAGTTTCCTCAGAACAGTTGATGTTGATGTCTGTTACTTGAACTCTAGCATTTATTTGGGCTGCAATTTCTGAGGCTGGTAACTCTAATGAACTTATCCTCTGCAGCAGAGGTAACGCTGTGTCTTCCTTTCCTGTGACGGTCCTCATGACAGCCAGTTTCTTCATAGTGCTTGTTAGTTTTTGCAACTGCACTTGAAGATATTTTCCGCATTGACTGACTTAAAATAAAGATGGACTGTTTCTCTTTGCTTATTTGAGACTATTTGGTAAAATACTTGTTCTTTTACCAAATAGGGCTAAAACAACTGATTGGCTCAAACAAATTAAAAAGGAAAGACATTTCACAAATTAACAAGGCACACCTGTTTTAATTGAAATGCATTCTAGGTGACTACCTCATGAAGCTAGTTGAGATAATGTAAAGGTTACATATGATTCGATATGTTCTTTCATAGTTTTCATGTCTTCACTATTATTCTACAATGTAGAAAGTAGTAAAAATATAAAAACCCTTGAGGTAGGTGTGTCAACTTTTGACTGACACAATTTGTGTGTGTATATGAGAGCCATTTATCCATTCACTATAATGGGGATCCAGTTGATGACTAATAATGCCTTGATCTTCTGTGGCTTCATTTAGAGGGGCCAGTCATTTTACCCAGAGGGGTATACTACAAAGGAGAATCATTGTTAGCCAGCTAGCTTTCATAAGCAACCGCAAATAACTATTGATTTGATGGTTCCTTAAAAAAGCTAAACTTGGATGTCTTTATGTACGTTAAATCAATTAGACCATGCCCATATAAAATCAATGTGTCATGTGCGCCGAATACAACAGGTGTACCTTACAGTGAAATGCTTACCTACAGGCTCTAACCAACAGTGCAAAAAAGGTATTGGGTAAGTAAAGAAATAAAACAGTAAAAAGACAGGCTACATACAGTAGTGAGGCTATAAAAGTAGCGAGGCTACATACAGACACTGGTTAGTCAGGCTGATTGAGGTAGTATTTACATGTAGATATGGTGAAGTGACTATGCATATATGATGAGTAGCAGTAGCGTAACTTTATTTTATATAAAGATATCAGAATATTTAGTAAAAGGCCTCCCGAGAGGTGCAGTGGTCTAAGGCAGTGCTAGCTGTGCCACTAGAGACCAGGCTGGTTCGAGTCCAGGATCTGTCGCAGCCTTCCGCGACCAAGGGAACCATGGGGCGGCGCACCATTGGCCCAGCGTCGTCCGTGTTAGGGAGGGTTTTTGCCGGCAGGGTTGTCTTTGTCCCATTGTGCTCTAGCGACTCCTGTGGCGGGCCAGGCGCATGCACGCTGACACGGTCGCCAGGTGTACGGTGTTTCCTCCGACACATTGGTGTGGCTGGCTTCAGGGTTTAGCGGGCACTGGCTTGGTTTGGTCGTTTTCTGGAGGACGCACGCCTCTCGACCTTCGCCTCTCCCGAGTCCGTACGGGGGTTGCAGCGATAAGACGAGATTGTAACTACCAATTGGAAACCAAGAAATTGGAGAGAGAAAAGGGTACTTTTTTAAGAGAATTTAAAATTTAGTAAACCTCAGCTGGCTGACTCCTTTTATCCAACTTTGTAGTATACCCCTCTGGACCAGGTTTTGAAGGTAGTTTAGCAAGCCACTGCTAACTAGCGGTAACTCTGAGACTTCCAGTCATTGCGCTGAATTCCTTCAACTGCACGCAGAGACATAAAAATGGTATCCATGACTTCATCTGACTGTACAAGTAGAAAAAGGGCTTAATTGCCAAAATCACTCACTAGTTACTCACTAGTTACCTTTGTCCATTCATCCTCATCATATATGCATATAAACTGGTTGGTTCAAACCCTGAATGCTGATTTTTGGCTGACAGCCGTGGTATATCAGTCCGTATACCACAGGTATTACAAAACCATTTCGTTTTACTGCTCTAATTACATTTGTAACCAGTTTATAATTGCTATAAGGCACCTCGGGGGTTTGTGATATATCAACAATATACCACGGCTAAGGGCAGTGTCCAGGCACTCCACATTGCGCCTAAGAACATCACTTAGCCGTGCTCTATTGGCCATATACCACACCCCCTCGGGTCTTATTGCTTAAGTATGCAATGTATTATTTTACTATATTGCATTACTTTTAATACAATACTGTGTTTTACTGTTAGTGTTAATTTAATTTTAAATGTACTTTATCCAATGCTGGATATGATGTATTTCTCTGCTGCCCTTCAGGCCAGTGCCCAACTCTGAACCTGATGATAAAGACCCTGGGGAATGTGAGGTTGGTGAACAAGCAGACAGTGCGCTGTGATGTGGTGGGCTCCCTGGTCAGCACCTTGAGGGAGTTCAGGGCAATCTGTCTGCTCAATGGCAGCTCTATGCACAAGCCCCTCCTGGCCCCACATGTCTCCTACTTCCAACCTGGCCCGGAGGTCATCCCCAGCCTCAACCTGCCTGTAAGAAACCGTTTGAGTATGGAGTGTTTAGGGTTTTAAAAGGAAAGTTATTCCTTTGTGGAACTATTGGATAACCAAGTACTGAAGATTTGTGACTTTACTTTTAAGTCTGACATGACCAATTGTTTTTGTTTAATTTGAGGTGGCCCTTACATGTGTAAAAATGGCCTTGTATAGATGTAAACAGTATGTCTGTATGATGTGTTTGGCCCAGGATTACAACCTAGACCAGGTGAGGGCGGTGAAAACCGGTTTGTCCGTCATCAGGAACCAGCAACTCGCCCCAAAAATCTGCCTGATACACGGACCCCCAGGAACGGGAAAGAGCAAAACCATCGTGGGTATGCTGCAAAAGCTGTTCTCTGAGGTATGCTGTTTGCCTTGTTTCTGGACACTGTGTTTTGTTGTTCAACCCTGGGCTAAGGTCATTAAACACGAGACATTTTCAAAAACCAAAATGAACTTTTCTTTTGCTCTCGTGTTCTTTAGTGTTTATTTTTTATTTCCTATTGAATAACCTTGGCTTAAGGGCATTGTGAAATTCTAACTTTCATATAATTCCCTGTGTTCCCCTCATTCTCATAACCATATCCAGGGAGTACGAAGCATGACTCCTCCAGTAAACAGGCATTCTGAACCCCGCCGCATGAGGGTCCTCCTGTGTGCCCCGTCCAACGCCGCCATCGACAACCTGATGAAGAAGATTATCCCGGTCTTCAAGGAGAAGTGCAGGAACATCCAGGGTACGCTACCTCAACTATGGAAATCCTCATGAATTGGGATACTGAAATAGATGAATGAAATATGCCTATATGGAAACATTTTAATGGGTAAAAGTTAAAAGGCAATTCAACCACAAATGATTGTTTCACAGAACTGATATGGTGAAGTTGACATTGTCCTGGATGGCTTTCTTAAAGGTAACTGTGGGGACATCAATCTGGTGAGGCTGGGGAACGAAAGGACAATCTCCAAGAATTTAAAACCTTTTAGCCTGGACAGTCAGGTGAAAAACAAAACACGTGAGTCTGGAGAGCGTGCGCGGGCACAAGTATGCACACGCCTTCCTCAAATCACCTCAATAAAAAACATGTGTTTTGTCCCTTTTCACCTGCAGAAAGGGCCCAGATGTCACAGGACTCAGACATCCACCGGCGCAGAGCGCAGCTGGACGAGAACATAGACAAGATCTCCAAGATATTGCCAAAACTGCAAAAGAAAGAGGAAATGGTACATGCATGCCCAGCAGAGGCTACCAGAAGGCTGGCCACACCTACAGTTACCCAAATCTCCTGTTCTACTCTGTGGGCTCTTACTTTAATTATGGGCCTCTGTTCAGATGTGTTTACAGTCGACATGGGTTCGATTCCAGCCCACTGCCCTTTGACTCACCCTCTTTCAATCTCCCCTATCTTTCCAACACTTTACTATCTCTTCAATTAGAAATTGCAAAAGGAGTGGGATTGCCCCACTCCTTAAAATACCTTTAAAAATATGATGGAATGGCATGTTTTTAAATTTTTCTGCTTTTCATGATTTCTCTTCCTGCGTCTTCCATTGGCTGGTGTGTAGTACCATGAGCTGGCAGCACAGAAGTCCAGAATGCTCCAAGAGAGAGAGACACTCAGCCTCCAACTCAAAAAAGTAAGGCCCTCAATCACATAACCATTATATACACTACATGTCAAAAGATTTAGAACACCTACTCATTCAATGGTTTTTCTTTGTTTATGATTCTCTACATTGTAGAATAATAGTGAAGATATCAACACTATGAAATAACACATATGGAATCATGTAGTAACCAAAAAAGTGTTAAATCAAAATATATTTGAGTTTCTTCAAATAGCCACCCTTTGCCTTGATGACAGCTTTGCACACTCTTGGCTTTCTCAACCAGATTCAGGAGGTAGTCAGTCACCTGAAATGCATTTCAGTTAACAGGTGTGCCTTGTTAATTTGTGCAATTTCTTTCTTTAATGTGTTTGAGGCAATCAGTTGTGTTGTGACAAGGTAGGGGGGTATACAAAAGAAAGTTCAATTTATGGAAGGAACATCTGAAATAAACAAAGTTGAATGATAGTCCTTTAAGACATGAAGGTCAATCAATGTGGAACATTTCAAGAACTTTTAAAGTTTCTTGAAGTGAAGTTGCAGAAACTGTCAAGCACTATGATGAAACTGTCTCTCATGAGGACCACCACAGGAATGGAAGACCCAGATATCCTCTGCTGCAGAGGATAAATTCATTAAAGTTACCAGCCTTAGAAATTGCAGGTTAAATGAATGCTACAGAGTTCAAGTAACAGACACATCTCAACATCAACTGTTCAGAGGAGACTGCGTGAATCAGGCCTTCATGGTCGAATTGCTGCAAGGAAACCACGATTGAAGGACACCAATAAAAGACTTGCCTAGGCCAAGAAACATGTGCCGTGGACATTAGACCGGTGGGAATTTGTCCTTTGTTCTAGAGTCCAAATTGGAGATTATTGGTTCCAACCGCTGTGTCTGTGAAATGCGGTGTGGGTGAATGGATGGTCTCCGCATGTCTATTTCCCACCGTAAAGCATGGGGGAGGTTATTTAGAATTAATGGCACACTTAACCAGCATGGCTACCACAGCATTCTGAAGCAATATGCCATCCCATCTGGTTTGCGCAATGTGGGTCTATCGTTTTGTTTTTCAACAGGACAATAACCCAACACACCTCCAGGCTGTCTAAGGGCTATTTGACCAAGGAGAGCTGACCTGGCCTCCACAATCCCCCGACCTCAACGAGAGTGACATTGTTTGGGCTGAGTCGGTCCGCAGAGTTAAGGAAAAGCAGCCAAGTGCTCAGCATATGTGGGAACTCCTTCAAGACTTTTGGAAAAGCATTCCAGGTGAAACTGGTTGAGAGAATGCCAAGTGTGTAAAGTTGTCAAGGCGAAGGGTGGCTACTTTGAAGATTCATCTAAAAAAAAAAAAAATCCATTTTTTTTGCTTCCTACATGGTTCCTTGTGTTATTTCATAGTTTTGATGTCTTCTATTATTCTACAATGTAGAAAATAGTAAAAATGAAGAAAAACCCTTGAATGAGTAGGTGTTCTAAATATGACCGGTAGTGTACATGGATGACCTTAGCAACGTTGTCATGTGTATGAGGGCTCATTAGAGGAGTTATTATTCAGGATGGATTAAAGAAAGGAGAAAAACGGCTTTAATGGGAAAGACTTCTAATTAGAAATGCTTCTTTCTCTCATTACCCTCATGCTTTCTCTTCCCTCTTTCTGTCGAACTCGTTCTCTACATTTTTCTCTCTTCTTCCTCCCACTATCAGTCTCGCATTAGGAAGCAGGAAACCCAGGCCCAGGTACTGCAAGATGCCCATGTGGTCTGCTGCACCTTGAGCACCAGCGGCAGCACCGTCCTGGAGTCGGCGTTCCGGCGCCTGGGACACAAGCCCTTTAGCTGCGTCATTGTGGACGAGGTCAGATTTTGGAGCTCTTTGGCCGCATTTCAATAGTTGTTCCTTCTACCAAAGTGGTCCTGGAGACTCACGGTGTGCAAGCACACTAGGCTGCTGCAGCACCCATAACTCACATTGGTGCCACAAATGAGAAGCAGAAATAAATTGTGCCGTTTTTGGACATTGATTAGTGATTGTCAAGGACTCACACAAAGACATGCCAAAATATGTGTGGAGGCTACAAAATAACTTCATAGGCTATTTATCTGATTATGGGGTTTGAATAACACGAGGTACAAAATCATTTGCTAGCTCTTAAAGGGGCAGTTTTACGTAATTATTCAGACCTTTTATTATGAGACTTGAAATTGAGCTTAGGTGCATCCTGTTTCCATTGATCATCCTTGATGTTTCTACAACTTGGAGTCCACTTGTGGTAAATTCAATTGATTGGACATGATTTGGAAAGACAAACAACTATCTATATTAAAGGTCGACCGATTAATCGGAATGGCCGATTTAATTAGGGCCGGTTTCAAGTTTTCATAACAATCGGAAATTGGTATTTTTGGACGCCGATTTAAAAAAAAATACTTTTAACACCATTATTTAACTAGGCAAGTCAGTTAAGAACAAATTCTTATTTTCAATGACGGCCTAGGAACAGTGGGTTAACTTCAGGGGCAGAACGACAGATTTTTACCTTGTCAGCTCGGGGATTCAATCTTGCAACCTTACGGTTAACTAGTCCAGCGCTCTAACCACCTGCCTCACGAGGAGACCGCCTGTTACGCGAATGCGGTTAGAAGCCAAGGTAAGCTGCTAACTAGCATTAAACTTATAAAAATCAATCAATCATAATCACTAGTTAACTACACATGGTTGATGATATTATTAGTTTATCTAGCTTGTCCTGCATTGCATATAATCGATGCGGTGCACATTCGTGAAAAAGGACTGTCGTTGCTCCAACGTGTACCTAACCATAAACATCAATGCCTTTCTTAAAATCAATACACAGAAGTATATATTTTTAAACCTGCATATTTAGCTAAAATAAATCCAGTTTAGCAGGCAATATTAACCAGGTGAAATTGTGTCACTTCTCTTGCGTTCATTGCACACAGTCGGGGTATATGCAACAGGATGTTTGGGCCGCCTGGCTCGTTGCGAACTAATTTGCCAGAATTTTACGTAATTATGACATAACATTGAAGGTTGTGCAATGTAACAGCAATATTTAGACTTATGGATGCCACCCGTTAGATAAAATATGTAACGGTTCTGTGTTTCACTGAAAGAATAAACGTTTTGTTTTCGAAATGATAGTTTCCGGATTCGACCATATTAATGACCTAAGGCTCGTATTTCTGTGTAATATAATTAAGTCTATGATTTGATAGAGCATTCTGACTGATCGGTGGTAGGCACCAGCAGGCTCGTAAGCATTCATTCAAACAGCACTTTCGTGCGTTTTGCCAGCAGCTCCTCGCTGTGCTTCAAACGACGTGTTCCTGGTTCGAGCCCAGGTAGGAGCGAGTAGATGGACGGAAGCTATACTGTTACACTGGCAATACTAAAGTGCCTATAAGAACATCCAATAGTCAAAGGTATATGAAATACAAATGGTAAAGAGAGAAATGGTCCTATAATAACTACAACCTAAAACTTCTTACCTGGGAATATTGAAGACTCATGTTTAAAGGAACCCCCAGATTTCATATCTTCTCATGTTCTGAGCAAGGAACTTAAACGTTAGCTGTCTTACAAATTTACATATTGCATTCTTACTTTCTTCTCCAACAGTTTGTTTTTGCATTATTTAACCAAATTGAACATGTTTCATTATTTATTTGAGGCTAAATTGATTTTATTGATGTATTATATTAAGTTAAAATAAGTGTTCGTTCAGTATTGTTGTAATTGTCATTATTCCCTTCCGGCGCCGACAGAGATGGCCGCCTCGCTTCGCGTTCCTAGGAAACTATGCGGTTTTTTGTTTTTTTACGTGTTATTTCTTACATTAGTACCCCAGGTCATCTTAGGTTTCATTACATACAGTCGAGAAGAACTACTGAATATAAGATCAGCGTCAACTCACCATCAGTACGACCAAGAATATGTTTTTCGCGACGCGGATCCTGTGTTCTGCCTTATAAACAGGACAACGGAGCGGATCCCATGCAGCGACCCAAAAAAACGACTCCGAAAAAGAGGGAAACGAGGCGGTCTTCTGGTCAGACTCCGGAGACCGGCACACCGTGCACCACTCCCTAGCATTCTTCTTGCCAATGTCCAGTCTCTTGACAACAAGGTTGATGAAATCCGAGCAAGGGTGGCATTCCAGAGGGACATCAGAGACTGTAACGTTCTTTGCTTCACCGAAACGTGGCTCACTGGAGAGACGCTATCCGAGGCGGTGCAGCCAACGGGTTTCTCCACGCATCGCGCAGACAGAAACAAACATCTTTCTGGTAAGAAGAGGGGCGGGGGCGTATGCCTTATGGCTAACGTGACATGGTGTGATGAAAGAAACATACAGGAACTCAAATCCTTCTGTTCACCTGATTTAGAATTCCTCACAATCAAATGTAGACCGCATTATCTACCAAGAGAATTCTCTTCGATTATAATCACAGCCGTATATATCCCCCCCCAAGCAGACACATCGATGGCTCTGAATGAACTTTATTTGACTCTTTGCAAACTGGAAACCATTTATCCGGAGGCTGCATTCATTGTAGCTGGGGATTTTAACAAGGACCATATCACCTCCACCCTACCTGACACCCTAGACCCACTCCAATTTGCTTACCGCCCAAATAGGTCCACAGACGATGCAATCTCAACCACACTGCACACTGCCCTAACCCATCTGGACAAGAGGAATACCTATGTGAGAATGCTGTTCATTGACTACAGCTCGGCATTCAACACCATAGTACCCTCCAAGCTCGTCATCAAGCTCGAGACCCTGGGTCTCGACCCCGCCCTGTGCAACTGGGTACTGGACTTCCTGATGGGCCGCCCCCAGGTGGTGAGGGTAGGCAACAACATCTCCTCCCCGCTGATCCTCAACACTGGGGCCCCACAAGGGTGCGTTCTGAGCCCTCTCCTGTACTCCCTGTTCACCCACGACTGCGTGGCCACGCACGCCTCCAACTCAATCATCAAGTTTGCGGACGACACAACAGTGGTAGGCTTGATTACCAACAACGACGAGACGGCCTACAGGGAGGAGGTGAGGGCCCTCGGAGTGTGGTGTCAGGAAAATAACCTCACACTCAACGTCAACAAAACTAAGGAGATGATTGTGGACTTCAGGAAACAGCAGTGGGAACACCCCCCCTATCCACATCGATGGAACAGTAGTGGAGAGGGTAGAAAGTTTTAAGTTCCTCGGCATACACATCACAGACAAACTGAATTGGTCCACTCACACAGACAGCATTGTGAAGAAGGCGCAGCAGCGCCTCTTCAACCTCAGGAGGCTGAAGAAATTCGGCTTGTCACCAAAAGCACTCACAAACTTCTACAGATGCACAATCGAGAGCATCCTGGCGGGCTGTATCACCGCCTGGTACGGCAACTGCTCTGCCCTCAACCGTAAGGCTCTCCAGAGGGTAGTGAGGTCTGCACAACGCATCACCGGGGGCAAACTACCTGCCCTCCAGGACACCTACACCACCCGATGTCACAGGAAGGCCATAAAGATCATCAAGGACATCAACCACCCGAGCCACTGCCTGTTCACCCCGCTATCATCCAGAAGGCGAGGTCAGTACAGGTGCATCAAAGCTGGGACCGAGAGACTGAAAAACAGCTTCTATCTCAAGGCCATCAGACTGTTAAACAGCCACCACTAACACTGAGTGGCTGCTGCCAACACACTGACACTGACTCAACTCCAGCCACTTTAATAATGGGAATTGATGGGAAATTATGTAAATATATCACTAGCCACTTTAAACAATGCTACCTTATATAATGTTACTTACCCTACATTATTCATCTCATATGCATACGTATATACTGTACTCTATATCATCGACTGTATCCTTATGTAATACATGTATCACTAGCCACTTTAACTATGCCACTTTGTTTACATACTCATCTCATATGTATATACTGTACTCGATACCATCTACTGTATCTTGCCTATGCTGCTCTGTACCATCACTCATTCATATATCCTTATGTACATATTCTTTATCCCCTTACACTGTGTACAAGACAGTAGTTTTGGAATTGTTAGTTAGATTACTTGTTATTACTGCATTGTCGGAACTAGAAGCACAAGCATTTCGCTACACTCGCATTAACATCTGCTAACCATGTGTATGTGACAAATAAAATTTGATTTGATTTTATTACAAATCATTTTAAAAAATGGCCGATTAATCGGTATCGGCTTCGATGATAAATCACTCGTGGCAGTTTTGTTTCTCCTCTGTTCAAAATGGAAAAATGCACGCACCTGGCGATTACGCAATAGTTTCGACGGAGGACACCGAGCGGACACCTGGTAAATGTAGTCTCTTATGGCAATTTTCCAATGATATGCCTACAAATACGTCACAATGCTGCAAACACCTTGGGGAAATGACAGAAAGTGTAGGCTCATTCCTTGCGCATTCACAGCCATATAAGGAGACATTGGAACACAGCGCATTCGAAATCTGGCTCACTTCCTGTATAAAATTTCATCTTGGTTTCGCCTGTAGCATTAGTTCTGTGGCACTCACAGACAATATCTTTGCAGTTTTGGAAACGTCAGTGTTTTCTTTCCAAAGCTGTCAATTATATGCATAGTCGAGCATCTTTTCGTGACAAAATATCTTGTTTAAAACGGGAACGTTCTTCATCCAAAAATGAAATACTGCCCCCAGAGGTTCAAGAGGTTAAAGGGTCTGAATACTTATGTAAATGGGATATTTCAGTTTATAATTTAAAACATTTGCAAAAAATCTACCTGTTTTGTCATTGATGTGTGCAGATTGAGGCGGGGAAAAACACTTCCAAACAATTTTAGAGTAAGGCTGTAATGTAGCAATGTGGGAAAAAGTCAAGTGGTCTGAATATTTTTTTGAATGCACTATATGAAAACACCTTCACACTGCCTCAGTATGAATGTGAGAAACCAAGAGCATTTCCCCCCCGTCCAACACATTTCGTTGTGTGGTGCAGGCAGGGCAGGCCACCGAGACGGAGACTCTCATCCCTTTGCTCTACCATTGCAACGCCCTCATCCTGGTGGGAGACCCCCATCAACTGCCCCCTACGGTTATCTCCCAGGTACTGCAGCTCACTGTCACTACCTGAAAATACACCTGCAAGAGATTTTTATTTTACTTGGCAAGTCAGTTAAGAACAAATTCTTATTTACAATGACGGCCTACTGAGGAACAGTAGGTTAACTGCCTTGTTCTGGGGCAGAAGGACAGATTTTTACCTTGTCAGTCGTTACTGGCCCAACGCTCTGACCACTAGGCTACCTGCCGCCCCTTTTCTTACTCATGTGAGTCTTTCAACTCTTCTCAGGTCAATGATTCTGACTATCAATGAAACAGAAACTGTGTATTTTCATTGTGTTCCCCTGGCTGCTTGTTTCTCCCCATTATAGATATCCATTACCAGTCAAAAGTTTGGACACCTACTCATTCAAGGGTTTTTCTTTATTTTTTTACCCGTTTCTACATTGTAGAAAAATAGTGAAGACATCAAAACTATGACAACACATGGAATCATGTAGTAACCAAAAAAGTGTTAAACAAATCCAAATATATTTTATATTTGCAGTACTTCAATGTAACCACCCTTTTCCTTGACAGCTTTGCTTTCACTCAGCCAGCTTCATGAGGTTGTCACCTGGAACGCTTTTCTAACAGTCTTGAAGGAGTTCCCACATGATGAGCACCTGTTGGCTGCTTTACCTTCATTCTGCGGTCCAACTCAACCCAAACCATCTGAATTGGATTGATGCCAGGTCATCTGATGCAAAACTCCATCGCTCTCCTTCTTGGTCACATAGTGATTTTCTTTGCAGCAATTTGACCATGAAGGACTTACGAAGTCTCCTCTGAACAGTTGGTTGTTACTTGAACTCTGAAGCATTTATTTAGTCTTCAATTTCTGAGGCTGGTGACTTTAATGAACTCATCCTCTGCAGCAGAAGTAACTCTGGGTCTTCCTTTCCTGTGGCGGTCCTCATGAGAGCCAGTTTCTTCATCAGTGCTTGATGGTTTTTGCAAGTGCGCTTAAACTTGCAACGTTTTGGAAATTGTCCGTGTTGACTGACCCTCATGTCTTAAAGTGATGATGGAATGTCATTTCTCTTTGCTAATTCGAGCTGTTCTTACCATCATATGGACTGGGTCTTTTACCAAATGGGGATATCTTCTGTATACCACCCCTACCTTGTCACAACACTGATTGGCTCAAACGCATTAAGAAGGAAAGAAATTCCACAAATTAACTTTTAACAAGGCACACCTGTTAATTGAAATGCATACCTCTTGAATCTGGTTGAGAGAAGACCAAGAGTGCTAAGCTGTCGTCATGGCAAAGGGTGGCTAATTTGAAGAATCCCAAATATATTTTGATTGAAAACTTTTGGTTACTGCATGATTCCATATGTGTTATTTCATAGTTTTGATGTCTTCACTATTATTCTACAATGTAGAAAAGAGTAAAAATAAAGAAATCCTCCAATGAGTAGGTGTGTCAACTTTTGACTGGTACTGTACATTAAAAGGCTTAGTGTTAGGTAGATTAAGTGTTGCATTTAAATGTGTGATTTTTCTTCTGTCAGAAAGCGAAGGAGTTGAAGTACGGCCAGTCCCTGATGGCTCGGCTGGTGAAGAACCTGGATCGCTACTGTAAGGAGAACAAGAAGCCCAGCCCTGTGGTCTTCCTTAGCTGCCAGTACCGCATGCACCCCGAAATCTGCGAGTTCCCCTCCAAGCACATCTATTGCAAGGCCCTTAAAACTGACAGGTAGGTTCCCTCCCTGCCCACGCCTTTAAGACACACGGACTTGATTCAGTAGGAATGAATTGTCTAGTTATGGTTTTCATGTTCCTAAAGCTGGAGAGATTGTGAGCAAATATTTAATTAAAACTTAATGCACCTATCATTGAACACAATTTGTTTGAGTGTAGTGGTGTGCACAGTGCTGCATTATTAATGGCGACTGTTCCTATTTCTGAAGTAAATCTCTTTTTTTTTATGTTAATGCTATGGAGGTTTCCAGACACTTTCTTTATTTTATTTCTAGTTTTGTCTCGTTTTTGAGAAACCTACCCCAGCCGCAATTCACTTAGTCATTGTGCAGTATCAGGGCGTGCAAAATACATTTTTGAAACTGACACACGGTATAGTGATGTAGGTCTTTAATGTTGTACACATATAGTGGCTTGTGAAAGTATTCACCCCCCTTGGCATTTTTTCTATTTTGTTGCCTTACTACCTGGAATTAAATTAGATTTGTTTTTGTATCATTTGATTTACTCAACATGCCTACCACCTTGGTGGAAATAAGACAAAAAAAACAGAACTTGAGCGTGCATAACTAATCAACCCCCCCCAAAGTCAACACTTTGTAGAGCCACCTTTTGCAGCAATTACAGCTGCAAGTATCTTGGGGTATGTCTCTGTAAGCTTGGCACATCTAGCCACTGGGATTTTTGTCCATTCTTCAAGGCAAAACTGCTCCAGCTCCTTCAAGTTGGATGGGTTCCACTGGTGTACAGCAATCTTTAAGTCATACCACAGATTCTCAATTGAATTGAGTTCTGGGCTTTGACTAGGCCATTCCAAGACATTTAAATGTGTCCCCTTACACCACTCAAGTGTTGCTTTAGCAGTATGCTTATGGTCATTGTCCTGCTGGAAGGTGAACGTCCGTCCCAGTCTCAAATCTCTGGAAGACTGAAACAGGTTTCCCTCAGGAATTTCCCTGTATTTAGCGCCATCCATCATTCCTTCAATTCTGACCAGTTTCCCAGTCCCTACTGATGGATAACATCCCCACAGCTAGATGCTGCCACCACCGTGCTTCACTGTGGGGATGCTGTTCTTGGGTAATGAGAGGTGTTGGGTTTGCACCAGACATAGCGTTTTCCTTGATAGCCAAAAAGCTCAATTTTAGTCTCATCTGACCAGAGTACATTCTTCCATATGTTTGGGGAGTTTCCCCACATGCCTTTTGGCGAACACCAAATGTTTTTTTTGACACTCTTCCGTAAATCCCAGCTCTGTGGAGTGTACGGCTTAAAGTGGTCCTATGGACAGATCCTCCAGTCTCCACTGTGGCGCTTTGCAGCTCCTTCAAGGTTATCTTTGGTCTCTTTGTTGCCTCTGATTAATGCCCTCCTTCCCTGGTCTGTGAGTTTTGGTGGGCGGCCCTCGCTTGGCAGGTTTGTGGCGCCATATTCTTTCCATTTTAATGGTGCTCAGTAGGATGTTCAGTTTGCAAAAAAAAATTAAGAACCTAACCCTGATCTGTACTTGTCCACAACTTTGTCCCTGACCTGTTTGGAGAGTTCCTTGGTCTTCATAGTGCTGCTTGCTTGGTGTTGCAGACTCTGGGGCCTTTCAGAACGTGTGTGTTTATATACTGAGATCATGTGACAGATCATGTGACACGTAGATTGCACACAGGTGGACTTTATTTAACTAATTATGTGACTTAAGGTTATTGGTTGTGGCAGATCTTATTCAGGGGCTTCATAGCAAAATTGGTGAATACATATGTATCACCACTTTTCAGTTGACGTTAACCTGTTTATCCACTTGTCCTTCAGACAAGGTGACTGAAAATGTTGTTTGATGCAAGAAACCACTTTATGCATTATTATTCCAATAGCCTTATTACAGAGAATCAGACAAATTATGCTACCCTCTGCCTATTGGCTACTTGGCTTATTCAAGCCTGTCTCAAAATACAACACTGCCCCTTCAAGACAATGTTCTTTACTTGACTTGCTTTTCAAATAGCTTTTGGAGGAAGCAATCACTCCCCTATTGCTGCCTACAAATGATCTATAACTGGGATAGTAACTCACTAACTAGCAAAGGATATGAACAAAATGTGCACACATGGCTACATGCAGCTCTGGCTTTGATCTCAAAACGAGTGCATCTCCTCATGACTGCTCATGCTGTAAACACCGTCCAGTTCAACATAAATGGCACAGATCCATATATGACAATGGTCTTTTTGCATAGTGGCCTATGGCAGCTCTGATTTGGTTATGCCGCTCAGGTCTGTGAGTACCGGCTGAGTTAGAATTGCAATAGAATCCTACACTGAATTCGGCCTACAACAAAATCTCCTGCATAGTTATTTTTTGTTTCAGTATGTTGCTTTGAAAGTGGCTAATATTATGTATATACCCCAACCAGAAGCCATGGATTACAGGCAACATCCACACTGAGCTAAATAGTGGAGCTGCCGCTTTCAAGGAGCAGGACTCTAACCTGGAAGCTTATAAAAATAATCCCTCTATTCCCTCCTCCGAACCATCAAACAGGCAAAGCGTCAATACAGGACTAAGAACGAATCGTACTACACCGTCTCCAACGCTCGTCGGATGTGGCAGGGCTTGCAAACTATTAGATTACAAAGGGCAGCACAGCTGTGAGCTGCCCAGTGACCCGAGCCTACCAGACGAGCTAACTAACTTCTATGCTCACTTCGAGGCAAGAAACACTGAAACATGCATGTGAGCATGAGCTGTTCCGCACGACTGTGTGATCAGGCTCTCCGCAGCCTACATGAGTGAAACCTTTAAACAGGTCAACATTCACAAGGCCGCTGGGCCAGACAGATTACCAGGACGTGTACTCCTAGCATGCTCTGACCAACTGGCAAGTGTTTTCACTGATATTTTCAAACTCTCCCTGTCTGAGTCTGTAATACCAACATGTATCAAGCAGACCACCATAGTCCCTGTGCCCAAGAACACTAAGGTAACCTGCCTAAATGACCACCGACCTGTAGCACTCACATCTGTAGCCATGAAGTGCTTTGAAAGACTGGTCATGGCTCACAACACCATTATCCCAGAAACCCTAGACCCACTCCAATTTGCATACCGCCCCAACAGATCCACATATGATGCAATCTCTATTGCACTCCTCTCTGCCCTTTCCCACCTGGGCAAAAGGAACACCTACGTGAGAATGCTGTTCATTGACAACAGCTCAGCGTTCAACACCATAGTGCCTTCAAAGCTCATCAACAAGCTAAAGACCCTGGACTAAACACCTTACTCTGCCATTGGATCCTAGGCTTCCTGACGGGCTGCCCCCATGTGGTAAGGGTAGGTAACAATCACATCCGCCACGCTGATCCTCAACACGGGGGCCCCCCAGGGATGTGTGCTCAGCCCCCTCCTGTACTCCCGGTTCACTCATGACTGCACGGCCAGGGCATGACTCGCACACAATCATCAAGTTGGCCGATGACACAACAGTGGTGAAATAGCCTATAGGGAGGTAGTCAGAGACCTGACCGTGTGGTGCAAGGACAACAACTTCTCCCTCAATGTGACCAAGACAGAGGAGATGATTGTGGACTACATGAACATTCCCCCATTCTCATTGATAGGACTGTAGTGGATCAGGTTGAGGGCTTCAAGTTCCTTGGCGTCCACGTCACAAACTAACATGGTCCAAACACACCAAGACAGTCGTGAACAGGATATGACACAACCTATTCCCCATCAGGAGACTGAAAAGATTTGGTATGGGTCCTCTGATCCTCCAAAAGGTTCAACAGGTGCATCGCCACCTGGTATGGCAGCTGCTCGGCCTCCGACCGCAAAGCACTAAATAGGGTGGCGCGAATGGCGCAATACATCACCGAGGCCAAGCTTCCTGCTGTCCAGGACTTCTATACCAGGCAGTGTCAGAGGAAGGCCCTAAAAATTGTCAGACTCCAGCCACCCCAGTCATACTGTTTTCTCTGCTTCCGCATGGCAAGCAGTGCCGGAGTGCCAAGTCCGAGGCTTCTTAACAGCTTCTACCCCCAAGCCATAAGACTCCTGAACATCTAATCAAATGACTATTTGCATTGCCCTTTTAAGCTGCTGCTACTCTCTTATCTATGCATAGTCATAGTCTAATAACTCTAACTACATGTACACTACTGTTAAGTTGGGGGTCACTTAGAAATGTCCTTGTTTTTGAAAGAAAGCACATTTTGTCAATTTAAAACAACATAAAATTAGGCCAGCATCCCGGAGTCGCCTCTTCACTGTTGACGTTGAGACTGGTGTTTTGCGGGTACTATTAATAAAGCTGCCAATTGAGGTGTCTGTTTCTCAAACTAGAGACTCTAATGTACTTGTCCTCTTGCTCAGTTGTGCACGGGGCCTCCCACTCTTTCTATTCTGGTTCGATCCAGTTTGCGCTGTTCTGTGAAGGGAGTAGTACACAGCGTTGTACGAGATCTTCAGTTTATTGGCAATTTTTCACATGGCATAGCCTTCATTTCTCAGAACAAGACTGATGAGTTTCAGAAGAAAGTTAATTTGTTTCTGGCCATTTTGAGCCTGCAATCGATGCTCCAGATATTCAACAAGTCTAAAGAAGGCCAGTTTTATTGCTTCTTTAATATCAGCACAGCAGTTTTCAGCTGTGCTCACATAATTACAAAAGTGTTTTCTAAAGATCAATTAGCCTTTTTAAAATGATCAACTTGGATTAGCTAACACAATGTGCCATTGGAAAACAGGAGTGATGGTTGCTGATAATGGGCCTCTGTACGCTTATGTACATTTTCCAATAAAAACCAGCCGTTTTCAGATACTATAGTCATTTACAACATTAACAATGTCTACACTGTATTTCTGATCAATTTTATATTTTAATGGAAGCAAATGTGCTTTCCTTTGAAAAACAAGAACATTTCTAAGCGACCTCAACTTATGAACAGTAGTGTACATATTACCTCGACTAACCGGAACCCCCCTGTATATAGCCTCGCTATTGTTATTTTACTGCTGCTCTTAACTTATTTTTTTTTTGGGGGGGGGGGTATTGCTGTGTTGTTGAAGGGCTTGTAAGTAAGCATTTCACTGTGAGGTGACAAATAATATTTGATTTGATATTGTGTTGATTTGATCACAATTGCCACATTAAAGGGAAATGTTGATCGTGTTAACAGGGAGAACTCTAGAGTTTCGTCGAAGTTCAATCTCGTGCTGCTTTCCGTGGGCTGATATTTCTAATGCGCTAATGAGCTGCGCGGCAATGTCGGGGATATTGTACGACTGGGCGCGGCTTAGAGGGAACATTGATTATGTTGCGGAGAAAGTTCAGAATGACCAACAGTACAAGTCAAAAGTTCAGACACCTAATTTCAAGGGCTTTCCTTTATTTGTATTTTGTTCTACGTTGTAGCTTAAACCTCTTAAAGCTAGGGGGCAGAATTCCCATATTTGGATGAATAGCGTGCCCAATTTCAACTTCCTGCTACTCATGCCAAGAATATAAGATATGCATATTATGCATAGATTTGGATAGAAAACACTGAAGTTTCTAAAACTGTTTGAATCATGTCTGTGAGTATAACAGAACTTATGTAGCAGGCAAAACCCAGAGGACTAACTGTTCAGAATTATTTTTTTCATTTTTTTTTCATCTCTCTTCCCTATATTGTCTTTGCCATTGAACATTTAATAGAAATATACTTTCAGTTCCTACATCTTCCACACGATGTCGCCAGTGTTTGGAATATGGCTGAGGTTATTTCTTTGTCTTAGCAGGAAGTAGGCCAACTCGGAACGGGGGACCCTTTTGTGAGTTGCACAAGACGTGATAAGCAGAGTTTTTCTTTTCGTTCATGTATTGAATACAGATTGCCCCGTCTACAATTTGATCGATTATTAAAAATTTAAAAATACCTACCGTTGTATTACAAAAGTAGTTTGTAGTGACGTTGCGTTTTTCTAAGCTGTTTTTTTTTATGGATCAAACGGACTTTATAAATGGCCATTTTCGATATATATGGACGGAATTAATCGTACAAAAGGACCAATTGTGATGTTTATGGGACATATTGGAGTGCCAACAAAAGAAGCTCGTCAAAGGTCATGCATATTTTATATTTTATTTCAGCGTTTTGTGTAGCGCCTGCTACGCTAGCCCTTTTGTTTACTACTGGTGCAGATGGGTGCATGCTATCAGATAATAGCTTCTTAAGCTTTCGCCGAAAAGCATTTTTAAAATCTGACATGTTGGCTGGATTCACAACGAGTGTAGCTTTAATTGAGTATCTTACATGTGTGATTTAATGAAAGTTTTATATCATTTTATTTGAATCTGGCGCTCTGCATTTCCCCTGGCAATTGGCCAGTTGAGACGCTAGCGTCTCCCTATCCTCAAGAGGTTTTAATAGTTAAGACATCAAATCTATGAAATAACACATGGAATCATATAGTAACCAAAAAAAGCGTTAAACAAATCCAAATGTATTTTACTTAGATTCTTTCCTGTAGCGGTCCTCATGAGAGCTGGTTTCATCATAGCACTTGATGGTTTTTGCGACTGCACTAGAAGAAACCTTTCAGAGTGCTGTATACCATCTCTACCTTGTCACAGCACAATTGATTGGCTCAAACGCAATAAAGAAAGAAATTCTACAAATTCACAAGGCACACCTGTTAATTTAAATTCTAGGTGATTACCTCATGAAGCTGGTTGAGAGAATTCCAAGTGTGCAAAGCTGTCAAGGCAAAGGGTGGCTTCATATTTTGTTTAACACTTTTTTTTTGTCACTGCATTCCATATGTGTTATTTCATAGTCTTCACTATTATTCTATATTGTAGAAAATCGTTTTTTCAAATGTAAACCCTGGAATGAGTAGGTGTCAACGTTTGACTGGTGCTGTACGTCACTATACTGAGAGCATGTCAGTTTCTAAAAGGATGCATTTGGGTCTTTGATCTTTTAATGTCCTTTGCGTGCCCTGATACTGCACAACAAGAAATGAGGGTGTGAATTGCGGGAATTTTCCTTTTTAAGCGTTTAACATTGCATGTCAATTTTTTTATTTATTTATCCTTGATTTAACTAGGCAAGTCAGTTAAGAACAAATTCTTATTTACAATGATGGCCTACCGGTGAACAGTAGGTTAACTGCCTTGTTCAGTGACAGAAGGACAGAGTTGTACTTTGTCTGTAACCTTTCGGTTACTGGCCCAATGCTTTAACCACTAGGCTATCATTTGTGTGTGTTCCTGTCTTCAGTGAGACTGCAGAGAGGAGGGGGAACATTGGCTGGCCTCTCCTGCCCTACCGTGTGTTTGACGTGACCGACGGTCAGGAGGTCAAGGAGGGAGCGTAAGAAATGCTCTGGATCATGTTCCTATGACTTCTCCCATTTAATTCATTCTACTGTAGGCTTCATGTTAAAGGGATAGTTCAGTGACTTTGCATGATTTAGACATTTGGTTTCTTATCTCCAACATTCTAGGGCACGTAAAAATCATTCCATGGAGGGCAGTGTTTGGTTTTTCCTTTCAATTAAGACCTAGACGACCAGGTGTGTGGAGTTCCTTAAATAATTGGTGACCTTAATTAATCAAGTACAAAGGAGGAGTGAAAACCCAGACACTCGGCCCTCCATGGAATAAGTTTGACACATTTGATCTAGGACCTTCAAACTCAACTCTGGACCTTGAAGACAGTTCCACTGCTTGTTTTCATTATTCCCCTGTAATCAGAGACCTATTTAGACCTGGTGTACCAGGTGGTTGCAATTCATTCTCAGGTAGAACAGAAAACCAGCAGGCTCCGGACCTCGTAGGGTAAGAGTTGAATACCCCTGGTCTAGGGACAGGGAGTGACTGCGATCCACACTTTGATTTTGTTAAACTAGCCACGGCCAACAATTGTTAACAACCATTTTTGGTCCAATTCCCAACCTCTTGCTGAACAATCCCTTTAATGACATTGTGGAAAAGTGCTTGTGACTGAATACATGTTGAATGACTGTTTGATTGCCGTCTGGCTGGTCACCAGGTCTTTCAGCAACCTGAAAGAGGTGCAGCTGGTAGTGTTCCTGCTGAGGCTGATGGCTGAGAAGCAGCAGGTCAAGGTGGGGGTCATCACGCCGTACAATGCCCAGAAGGACCGCATCAACCGCGAGATGGCCAAGGTGGTCAACAAGAACCTCACGTGAGTCAGGTGCTGCACCATAAATGTGCATTCTCATTGGGGTTAGTAGATTGCCAGGGTCCGTTCGCACTGCTGGTGTAAAAATAAACCATTTGCCAGAAAAGGAAGCCATTTCAGTAGTCTTAGCTTGCAGAATCATTAGAGACAAAAGAAATGGCTTCATTTCTGCTGTAGTTGTTCCCCGCTAGCAGTGTGAAGGGACTCTAGAAAGACCAAAATAAAAATTGTATTCCAGGGTGGACGTTGACACTGTGGAAGGCTTCCAGGGCCGAGAGATGGACTGTGTCATTGTCTCCTGCGTCAGGGCGAGCCACGAGCAGGGCGGCATTGGGTGAGTGTACAAGCTTTCCTGGTAAGGTCATGTGACCAGGCCGTATACTTGGTAATGATATAACAAATTGGATTTATGTAACGCTTTACGTAAAGTAGTATTCATACTACGAGTACTGTACTTACCTGGGGTATGGGTATAGTTTCTGATCTATGGTGGACCCCCCCCAGATTCCTGGGGAATCGCCAGAGGTTGAATGTGACCATCACCCGGGCCAAGTTTAGCCTGTTCATTCTGGGCCATCTACGGACACTCCAGGTAATTGGCTCCACCTCCTGTATCTGTATGGAGGCCTGTGTCTGGTTGCATTTCCTTTTCCAGCCTCGTGTTGATTGTGTGTCTGTCCTAGGAAAACCAAGACTGGGGTGCGCTCATCAAGGATGCCGCGACACGAGACGTCATTATATCAACGAATGAGATGACCTTCAAGACGGACGCCAGGAAGATCTTCAAAAAGGAGCTGACCAGGAGCTCGTCTTACCCCCTCAGAGAACCAGGCCCTCCCTCTGCTGCCCCCTGTCCCACCGCCGATCCCCCCAGGCCTGCTCCCTTCCAGCTACGCCGCTCTTCTGAGCCAGCCCTGTTCGCCCAGGGCAGGGACTCCCCCCAGCAGCCCTGGTCGGCATCCCCTCCCCAGGACGCTGATAGGCCCAGAGACCCTCGTCTGGTAGTCCAGACACCCCAGCATAGACCAGACTGGAATCCGCGAGCTGAAAGAATCAGGCTCCCACAAGCCGAGATCAGAAGAGACCCACGAGCTGAGAGGGATCCACGAGGATGCAACAGCCCAGAACAGCGTCACCCAACTGGGTACCAAAACCAGAGATGGGCTGTCAGGGAGAGGGACAGAGAGCAACACCGTTCACCAATCACCGCGCCATACCCAGGAGATGGAGTCAACAGACCACCGAGGGACCCCAGTCAGAGGGACTATAATCGCTACAGTGCTACAGCCTTCAACCACCACACACACACTCACCCCCGGAAACGAGACCCAGACCCCCGATGGATCCCTCCCACCCACTCCAAGAGGGGGAGAGAGAGGACTGACCACTGACTCTGTTTTGGTTTGTTTTTTTATTGGTGTGCTTTCTGATAAATTCAGGGAATGGGAACGAGAGTGGAAGGGCAAGAGATTACGCAGAGTAGTTTGTTCGACAACCAGTCAGTCAAAAACCTCACTGTTCACCATCTCAAGCAGTAATATGATGCTGTTGTATCATTTACAAGTCAGTTAATTGTATTTCTGTAATAAATGTAATTGTTTTTGTAATAAGCTGTTTAATGACTGTTATGGCTGGAGTATGTGGGTTGGCCACTGGCCTCTCTGTAAAAAACTGCCCTTTGTTTGGACAGTGGGGGCGGGGCCTTTTGAAAGGGCACTTGTACTATAACACTGGTACTTGTGTGTTTCCAGTTTATTACTGAGAGATGTAACCAGGGTAATGCACTGTGCCTGTGACTTTTATTCATTTTCTTTGTTTGGTTCACAATTTTATAATTTCCTAATCTCATTTTCTTACGTGCTCTGCATTTGTATAGAAATGTTCTGGACTTCATAAAAGCGCAAAGACTAATGTCGCTGGTACTCAACGTTTGATACCTGGTTATTTATTAGTAGTATAGCCCACTTAACAGAATGGCTGTTGCATTACAATTTTAAGTACACACTATTTCCGCTTATAGCATATATTAAGTGCAAAAGTATATCTCGTCCACCATAGTTATTTGACTATAGGCAATTATTTTAGTTTTTATTTTGCTTTTAAAGTGTCGTCCTTATTTAGCACCAGGATGCTGATTAACTGAGGCAATTAAGGTTACATTTTGTGATTGGAATGGGCCTGGTTGTTACATGTAAGTATCTTTATAGAATTTGTAACATGGACCCATACGTAGTCTAAGTGAATGCTGTAGCTGGAGAATGTGGGACAGATTTTGTATTTCTAAATAGGGAGACATGTACAGTTAAATGTCATTTTATGCCCCGGAGAAGCTTTGACATCTCTGGTCACTTTCTTCTGCTGGTTTGTCTGTACGGTATTGGATGCACTTTTATTTGTTGTATCACACTGTGCATTTACACAAGCTCATTTTCACACACACACACACACACACTCACACACACCTCTACCAACAAAACTCATTTTAGGTTCCCTTTCTTGTCGACAGAGACAAGGTTATGTATTATTCACCGCTGTTGGACTTCAGGCCAGCTACCTCCTCAAATGTTGGAACCAAAGACTTCCTGTGACTCTCAGCAACTGCAGTGAAGTATACATGGCTTTATTCCTTCTGCGTGTCACCTGTCACGATACTGTACAGTGTTTAGAAGGTAATGGTTACAATAATTTCTCCATTTCAATGCAATATAGTTTCTGGGAGAAATCGTTTTTCTAAGACCTGTGCCCCAAAAGAACCACAGTGCCAGTTTAAACCAAATCAAGTATGTAGATATTTTTTAAGTTGATAAATGAATCATCTTATTTGAAATTGAACAATTGTTTACATTGAATTTTAATCTGCAAAATTATTTTATTTATTTGCAATTGGTGCTTGTTCACCTGGGGCATGTTCAACCGGACTCATTGTTTTGGAACGTTCAGAAAGAAACATACTATGTAGAACAAACATGCATCTCTGACATGCAGAATAAGGAGTCGCGTCGGCTCTACTTGTGGAATCTCTATCTGCATCTTTCGAGAACGTTTTCGTACTGAATATGGCCTTGTATATTATTGTTCACCAAACCAATCAGCTGATTCCGTCTTAAAGTGTTAGGGAAAGTAAATTGACCATGGTCAACATTGTATGCTTTGTTTTTCTGAACCACTGCTAAAATAGTGGGCAAATAAAAATGTGCATTTTGTTATAGACATCTTTCACTTTACACGGGTAGATGGTACACTAGCATTATTAGTTGGGCCTTGTTTGTGTGTCTCACACACACAACTCATCATACCACAATCCTTTCACCAGTTCTGATCGGCATAGGTACAACTTTCCTCTAAGGCCATAGTTTCCATTCTCCTAATGCTTGAGTGTAGGACTGTGTGGTAGGGGAATCTGGTCCTAGATCAGTGCGGTTCAGCCAGGACAACTCCCACGCTGGTCTCTGATCTGTGCCCCATCTCCCAGAGGATCTCCCCCACACGTGTCAGTTCATCCCACTGCCCTTCATGTTAACAATACAGACTTCTTCTGAAGCGGAGCCCAGAATAGAGATGCCTTACAGACAGACTAGAACAGGATTTTATTTTACCACCGCCTGAATGTCTTTTGTCTTATTGCATGCTGACACCCACTCACCCACCCACTTATTTTTTTTGTTGTTTGCATTCCTCCCAGGTGTTCGTGGTGCTTTTGTCTAAATGTGTTCATCCTGTTACGGCGTGAGTGCATTTCACCTGTAGTTCTTGTTTACATCCAATGTCACTGACTCCACTAACACGGGGAACTACTTTCTCAATGAAGTGTTTATTTTTTAATAAAATTCTACTCCAAATAAAGGATGCCACACAGTACCTAGGGTGTCATTAGGATGATCCTTTAAACCCTGGCTTTCCACGCCAATGACGATCTCTTAGTGGGAGAAACATATAAATAGTGTTTCAGGGGTCTTTTCCTATTCTAGTAAGTCTATTTCTATGTGGAGACCGTTATGTTTTGGCCTATTACTGTCATTTTGTTCTCAGAACCTTATGGGTATTTAAATGTTTATTGTTAGGACGTTATGGTGCCATTTTTGGTTTAATTTCAGTTCTTCCTAATTCCCAATGGAACTGAGCTGGATGTGTTGGTGTCAATCATGTCCGCTCCTTTTCTGTTTGCATAAAACATGTCTGACCTGAAGGAAATTACATAGGTGAGAGTGGAGTATGTTGAGCCATTTTTTTACATTCAGCATCACTACGTCAAGGGAAATGAAGTCTTCTAACAACGATATCTACATATACACTATATATTCAGAAGTATGTGGACACCCTTTAGTGGATTCTGATTTTTCAGTCACACCTGTTGCTTGCAGGTGTATAAATTCCAGCACACATCCATGCAATTGCCATAGACAAACACTGGCAGTAGAATGGCCTTAATGAAAAGCTCAGTGACTTTCAACATGGCACCGTCACAGGATGCCATCTTTCCAACAAGTCATTTCGTCAAATTTCTGCCCTGCTGGAGCTACCCCGGGAAACTGGAAGTGCTGTGATTGTAAATTGTAAATGTGTAGTCTAGGAGCAACAACGGCTCAGCCTCGAAGTGGAAGCCACACAAGCGCACAGAATGGGACCGCCTAGTGCTGAAGCATGTAAAACAGCTTCTGTCCTCGATTGCAACAGCCATTAATGAGTTCCAAACTGCCTCTGGAAGGAATGTCAGCACAAGAACTGTTCGTTGGGAGCTTCATGAAATGGGTTTCCATGGCCGAGCAGCTGCAAACAAGCCATGCGCAATGCCAAGCGTCGGCTGGAGTGGTGTAAAAAGCTCACCGCCATTGGACTCTGGAGCAGTGGAAACGCGTTCTCTGGAGTGATGAACGTGCTTCACCATCTGGCAGTGCAATGGACATATCTGGGTTTGGCAGATGCCGGAGAACGCTACCTGCCCGACTGCATAGTGCCAACTGTAAAGTTTGTAAGAGGAATAATGGTCTGGTGCTTTTTGTCATGGTTTGGGTTAGGCCCCTTAGTTCCAGTGAAAGGAAATTGTAATGCTACAGCACACAATAACATTCTACAAATTCTGTGCTTCTGACTTTATTGAAACAGTTTGGGGAAGAGCCTTTCCTATTTCTGTGCACAAAGCGAGGTCCATACAGAAATGGTTTGTTTATCGGTGTGTAAGAACTTGACTGGCCTGCACACAGCCCTGACTTCAACCCCATCATATACCGTTAAGATGAATTGGAATGTCGACTGCGAGCCAGGTCTAATTGCCCAACATCAGTGCCTGATCTCACTAATGCTCTTGTGGCTGAATGGAAGTTTGTGGAAATATTGAATCAAATATTTCTCATACCGGAAGTTGTAAATTTAAACAGACTTTATTACAAAGTAACAGAGCCAAGGAATTCCATGGAACAACTGACTTTTCTTGTTTACAGACCTCAGGCTTTGTAGGTTTCCACCTTCAAATAACACAGACGCTCCTCTCTATGTAGATAATTAACTCCCCTTGGCTTTGAGCCACCAATATTTTGTCTAAATTCTTGCTTGATAACGCCCACATCTGCTTCAGTTTAGATTATATTGGTGGCGGCGCCATAGTGTTAATCCAAAAAAGAATACATTTATTGCATATATACTTTCCCAGTAGAAGTGCTTTTCTAATAATACTTGATTAGTACAACCATGGATTCTTTTACATTTTCTGCTTATGTTCTGTTTTTTACATTTCTAGTGGTTATTGACCCAGTCTGTACACTCTTATAGATTCTGCTTCTGTTCTGTTTTTACATTTCTAGTGGTTATTGACCCAGTCTGTACACTCTTATAGATTCTGCTTCCGTTCTGTTTTTACATTTCTAGTGGTTATTGACCCAGTCTGTACACTCTCTTATGGATTCTGCTTCCGTTCTGTTTTTACATTTCTAGTGGTTATTGACCCAGTCTGTACACTCTTATGGATTCTGCTTCCGTTCTGTTTTTACATTTCTAGTGGTTATTGACCCAGTCTGTACACTCTTATAGATTCTGCTTCCGTTCTGTTTTTACATTTCTAGTGGTTATTGACCCAGTCTGTACACTCTCTTATGGATTCTGCTTCCGTTCTGTTTTTACATTTCTAGTGGTTATTGACCCAGTCTGTACTCTCTCTTATGGATTCTGCTTCCGTTCTGTTTTTACATTTCTAGTGGTTATTGACCCAGTCTGTACACTCTCTTATAGATTCTGCTTCCGTTCTGTTTTTACATTTCTAGTGGTTATTGACCCAGTCTGTACACTCTTATAGATTCTGCTTCCGTTCTGTTTTTACATTTCTAGTGGTTATTGACCCAGTCTGTACACTCTCTTATAGATTCTGCTTCCGTTCTGTTTTTACATTTCTAGTGGTTATTGACCCAGTCTGTACACTCTTATAGATTCTGCTTCCGTTCTGTTTTTACATTTCTAGTGGTTATTGACCCAGTCTGTACACTCTTATAGATTCTGCTTCTGTTCTGTTTTTACATTTCTAGTGGTTATTGACCCAGTCTGTACACTCTCTTATGGATTCTGCTTCCGTTCTGTTTTTACATTTCTAGTGGTTATTGACCCAGTCTGTACTCTCTCTTATGGATTCTGCTTATGTTCTGTTTTTACATTTCTAGTGGTTATTGACCCAGTCTGTACACTCTTATAGATTCTGCTTATGTTCTGTTTTTACATTTCTAGTGGTTATTGACCCAGTCTGTACACTCTCTTATGGATTCTGCTTCCGTTCTGTTTTTACATTTCTAGTGGTTATTGACCCAGTCTGTACACTCTCTTATAGATTCTGCTTATGTTCTGTTTTTACATTTCTAGTGGTTATTGACCCAGTCTGTACACTCTTATAGATTCTGCTTCCGTTCTGTTTTTACATTTCTAGTGGTTATTGACCCAGTCTGTACACTCTCTTATAGATTCTGCTTCCGTTCTGTTTTTTACATTTCTAGTGGTTATTGACCCAGTCTGTACACTCTCTTATAGATTCTGCTTCTGTTCTGTTTTTACATTTCTAGTGGTTATTGACCCAGTCTGTACACTCTTATAGATTCTGCTTCCGTTCTGTTTTTTACATTTCTAGTGGTTATTGACCCAGTCTGTACACTCTTATAGATTCTGCTTCCGTTCTGTTTTTACATTTCTAGTGGTTATTGACCCAGTCTATACACTCTCTTATGGATTCTGCTTCCGTTCTGTTTTTACATTTCTAGTGGTTATTGACCCAGTCTGTACACTCTTATAGATTCTGCTTCCGTTCTGTTTTTACATTTCTAGTGGTTATTGACCCAGTCTGTACACTCTTATAGATTCTGCTTCTGTTCTGTTTTTACATTTCTAGTGGTTATTGACCCAGTCTGTACACTCTTATAGATTCTGCTTATGTTCTGTTTTTACATTTCTAGTGGTTATTGACCCAGTCTGTACACTCTCTTATGGATTCTGCTTCTGTTCTGTTTTTACATTTCTAGTGGTTATTGACCCAGTCTGTACACTCTCTTATGGATTCTGCTTCCGTTCTGTTTTTACATTTCTAGTGGTTATTGACCCAGTCTGTACACTCTTATAGATTCTGCTTCCGTTCTGTTTTTACATTTCTAGTGGTTATTGACCCAGTCTGTACACTCTTATAGATTCTGCTTCCGTTCTGTTTTTACATTTCTAGTGGTTATTGACCCAGTCTGTACACTCTTATAGATTCTGCTTCCGTTCTGTTTTTACATTTCTAGTGGTTATTGACCCAGTCTGTACTCTCTCTTATGGATTCTGCTTCCGTTCTGTTTTTACATTTCTAGTGGTTATTGACCCAGTCTGTACACTCTTATAGATTCTGCTTCCGTTCTGTTTTTACATTTCTAGTGGTTATTGACCCAGTCTGTACACTCTCTTATGGATTCTGCTTCTGTTCTGTTTTTACATTTCTAGTGGTTATTGACCCAGTCTGTACACTCTTATAGATTCTGCTTCCGTTCTGTTTTTACATTTCTAGTGGTTATTGACCCAGTCTGTACACTCTCTTATAGATTCTGCTTATGTTCTGTTTTTACATTTCTAGTGGTTATTGACCCAGTCTGTACACTCTTATAGATTCTGCTTCCGTTCTGTTTTTACATTTCTAGTGGTTATTGACCCAGTCTGTACACTGTTATAGATTCTGCTTCTGTTCTGTTTTTACATTTCTAGTGGTTATTGACCCAGTCTGTACACTCTTATAGATTCTGCTTCCGTTCTGTTTTTACATTTCTAGTGGTTATTGACCCAGTCTGTACACTCTTATAGATTCTGCTTCCGTTCTGTTTTTACATTTCTAGTGGTTATTGACCCAGTCTGTACACTCTCTTATGGATTCTGCTTCCGTTCTGTTTTTACATTTCTAGTGGTTATTGACCCAGTCTGTACACTCTTATAGATTCTGCTTCTGTTCTGTTTTTACATTTCTAGTGGTTATTGACCCAGTCTGTACACTCTTATAGATTCTGCTTCCGTTCTGTTTTTACATTTCTAGTGGTTATTGACCCAGTCTGTACACTCTTATAGATTCTGCTTCTGTTCTGTTTTTACATTTCTAGTGGTTATTGACCCAGTCTGTACACTCTTATAGATTCTGCTTCCGTTCTGTTTTTACATATCTAGCTGTTATTGACCCAGTCTGTACACTCTTATAGATTCTGCTTCTGTTCTGTTTTTACATTTCTAGTGGTTATTGACCCAGTCTGTACACTCTTATAGATTCTGCTTCCGTTCTGTTTTTACATTTCTAGTGGTTATTGACCCAGTCTGTACACTCTTATAGATTCTGCTTCCGTTCTGTTTTTACATTTCTAGTGGTTATTGACCCAGTCTGTACACTCTTATAGATTCTGCTTCTGTTCTGTTTTTACATTTCTAGTGGTTATTGACCCAGTCTGTACACTCTTATAGATTCTGCTTCCGTTCTGTTTTTACATTTCTAGTGGTTATTGACCCAGTCTGTACACTCTTATAGATTCTGCTTCTGTTCTGTTTTTACATTTCTAGTGGTTATTGACCCAGTCTGTACACTCTTATAGATTCTGCTTCTGTTCTGTTTTTACATTTCTAGTGGTTATTGACCCAGTCTGTACACTCTTATAGATTCTGCTTCCGTTCTGTTTTTACATTTCTAGTGGTTATTGACCCAGTCTGTACACTCTTATAGATTCTGCTTCCGTTCTGTTTTTACATTTCTAGTGGTTATTGACCCAGTCTGTACACTCTCTTATAGATTCTGCTTCCGTTCTGTTTTTACATTTCTAGTGGTTATTGACCCAGTCTGTACACTCTTATAGATTCTGCTTCCGTTCTGTTTTTACATTTCTAGTGGTTATTGACCCAGTCTGTACACTCTTATAGATTCTGCTTCCGTTCTGTTTTTACATTTCTAGTGGTTATTGACCCAGTCTGTACACTCTTATAGATTCTGCTTCTGTTCTGTTTTTTACATTTCTAGTGGTTATTGACCCAGTCTGTACACTCTTATAGATTCTGCTTCTGTTCTGTTTTTACATTTCTAGTGGTTATTGACCCAGTCTGTACACTCTTATAGATTCTGCTTCCGTTCTGTTTTTACATTTCTAGTGGTTATTGACTCAGTCTGTACACTCTTATAGATTCTGCTTCCGTTCTGTTTTTACATTTCTAGTGGTTATTGACCCAGTCTGTACACTCTCTTATAGATTCTGCTTCTGTTCTGTTTTTTACATTTCTAGTGGTTATTGACCCAGTCTGTACACTCTTATAGATTCTGCTTCCGTTCTGTTTTTACATTTCTAGTGGTTATTGACCCAGTCTGTACACTCTCTTATGGATTCTGCTTCCGTTCTGTTTTTACATTTCTAGTGGTTATTGACCCAGTCTGTACACTCTCTTATAGATTCTGCTTCCGTTCTGTTTTTACATTTCTAGTGGTTATTGACCCAGTCTGTACACTCTTATGGATTCTGCTTCCGTTCTGTTTTTACATTTCTAGTGGTTATTGACCCAGTCTGTACACTCTCTTATGGATTCTGCTTCTGTTCTGTTTTTACATTTCTAGTGGTTATTGACCCAGTCTGTACACTCTCTTATGGATTCTGCTTCCGTTCTGTTTTTACATTTCTAGTGGTTATTGACCCAGTCTGTACTCTCTCTTATGGATTCTGCTTCCGTTCTGTTTTTACATTTCTAGTGGTTATTGACCCAGTCTGTACACTCTCTTATGGATTCTGCTTCCGTTCTGTTTTTACATTTCTAGTGGTTATTGACCCAGTCTGTACACTCTTATAGATTCTGCTTCCGTTCTGTTTTTACATTTCTAGTGGTTATTGACCCAGTCTGTACACTCTCTTATAGATTCTGCTTCCGTTCTGTTTTTACATTTCTAGTGGTTATTGACCCAGTCTGTACACTCTCTTATAGATTCTGCTTCTGTTCTGTTTTTTACATTTCTAGTTGTTATTGACCCAGTCTGTACACTCTCTTATGGATTCTGCTTCCGTTCTGTTTTTACATTTCTAGTGGTTATGGACCCAGTCTGTACACTCTTATAGATTCTGCTTCCGTTCTGTTTTTACATTTCTAGTGGTTATTGACCCAGTCTGTACACTCTTATAGATTCTGCTTCCGTTCTGTTTTTACATTTCTAGTGGTTATTGACCCAGTCTGTACACTCTCTTATGGATTCTGCTTCCGTTCTGTTTTTTACATTTCTAGTGGTTATTGACCCAGTCTGTACACTCTTATAGATTCTGCTTCTGTTCTGTTTTTTACATTTCTAGTGGTTATTGACCCAGTCTGTACACTCTTATAGATTCTGCTTCTGTTCTGTTTTTACATTTCTAGTGGTTATTGACCCAGTCTGTACACTCTTATAGATTCTGCTTCCGTTCTGTTTTTACATTTCTAGTGGTTATTGACTCAGTCTGTACACTCTTATAGATTCTGCTTCCGTTCTGTTTTTACATTTCTAGTGGTTATTGACCCAGTCTGTACACTCTCTTATAGATTCTGCTTCTGTTCTGTTTTTTACATTTCTAGTGGTTATTGACCCAGTCTGTACACTCTTATAGATTCTGCTTCCGTTCTGTTTTTACATTTCTAGTGGTTATTGACCCAGTCTGTACACTCTCTTATGGATTCTGCTTCCGTTCTGTTTTTACATTTCTAGTGGTTATTGACCCAGTCTGTACACTCTCTTATAGATTCTGCTTCCGTTCTGTTTTTACATTTCTAGTGGTTATTGACCCAGTCTGTACACTCTTATGGATTCTGCTTCTGTTCTGTTTTTACATTTCTAGTGGTTATTGACCCAGTCTGTACACTCTCTTATGGATTCTGCTTCCGTTCTGTTTTTACATTTCTAGTGGTTATTGACCCAGTCTGTACTCTCTCTTATGGATTCTGCTTCCGTTCTGTTTTTACATTTCTAGTGGTTATTGACCCAGTCTGTACACTCTCTTATGGATTCTGCTTCCGTTCTGTTTTTACATTTCTAGTGGTTATTGACCCAGTCTGTACACTCTTATAGATTCTGCTTCTGTTCTGTTTTTACATTTCTAGTGGTTATTGACCCAGTCTGTACACTCTCTTATGGATTCTGCTTCTGTTCTGTTTTTACATTTCTAGTGGTTATTGACCCAGTCTGTACACTCTTATAGATTCTGCTTCTGTTCTGTTTTTACATTTCTAGTGGTTATTGACCCAGTCTGTACACTCTCTTATGGATTCTGCTTCTGTTCTGTTTTTTACATTTCTAGTGGTTATTGACTCAGTCTGTACACTCTCTTATGGATTCTGCTTCCGTTCTGTTTTTACATTTCTAGTGGTTATTGACCCAGTCTGTACACTCTCTTATAGATTCTGCTTCCGTTCTGTTTTTACATTTCTAGTGGTTATTGACCCAGTCTGTACACTCTCTTATAGATTCTGCTTCTGTTCTGTTTTTTACATTTCTAGTTGTTATTGACCCAGTCTGTACACTCTCTTATGGATTCTGCTTCCGTTCTGTTTTTACATTTCTAGTGGTTATGGACCCAGTCTGTACACTCTTATAGATTCTGCTTCCGTTCTGTTTTTACATTTCTAGTGGTTATTGACCCAGTCTGTACACTCTTATAGATTCTGCTTCCGTTCTGTTTTTACATTTCTAGTGGTTATTGACCCAGTCTGTACACTCTCTTATGGATTCTGCTTCCGTTCTGTTTTTTACATTTCTAGTGGTTATTGACCCAGTCTGTACACTCTTATAGATTCTGCTTCCGTTCTGTTTTTACATTTCTAGTGGTTATTGACCCAGTCTGTACACTCTCTTATAGATTCTGCTTCCGTTCTGTTTTTACATTTCTAGTGGTTATTGACCCAGTCTGTACACTCTTACAGATTCTGCTTCCGTTCTGTTTTTACATTTCTAGTGGTTATTGACCCAGTCTGTACACTCTCTTATAGATTCTGCTTCCGTTCTGTTTTTACATTTCTAGTGGTTATTGACCCAGTCTGTACACTCTCTTATAGATTCTGCTTCTGTTCTGTTTTTTACATTTCTAGTGGTTATTGACCCAGTCTGTACTCTCTCTTATGGATTCTGCTTCCGTTCTGTTTTTACATTTCTAGTGGTTATTGACCCAGTCTGTACACTCTCTTATGGATTCTGCTTCCGTTCTGTTTTTACATTTCTAGTGGTTATTGACCCAGTCTGTACACTCTTATAGATTCTGCTTCTGTTCTGTTTTTACATTTCTAGTGGTTATTGACCCAGTCTGTACACTCTCTTATGGATTCTGCTTCTGTTCTGTTTTTACATTTCTAGTGGTTATTGACCCAGTCTGTACACTCTTATAGATTCTGCTTCTGTTCTGTTTTTACATTTCTAGTGGTTATTGACCCAGTCTGTACACTCTTATAGATTCTGCTTCCGTTCTGTTTTTTACATTTCTAGTGGTTATTGACCCAGTCTGTACACTCTTATAGATTCTGCTTCCGTTCTGTTTTTACATTTCTAGTGGTTATTGACCCAGTCTGTACACTCTCTTATGGATTCTGCTTCCGTTCTGTTTTTTACATTTCTAGTTGTTATTGACCCAGTCTGTACACTCTTATAGATTCTGCTTCCGTTCTGTTTTTACATTTCTAGTGGTTATTGACCCAGTCTGTACACTCTCTTATAGATTCTGCTTCTGTTCTGTTTTTTACATTTCTAGTGGTTATTGACCCAGTCTGTACACTCTTATAGATTCTGCTTCCGTTCTGTTTTTACATTTCTAGTGGTTATTGACCCAGTCTGTACACTCTCTTATGGATTCTGCTTCCGTTCTGTTTTTACATTTCTAGTGGTTATTGACCCAGTCTGTACACTCTCTTATGGATTCTGCTTCCGTTCTGTTTTTTACATTTCTAGTGGTTATTGACCCAGTCTGTACACTCTTATAGATTCTGCTTCCGTTCTGTTTTTACATTTCTAGTGGTTATTGACCCAGTCTGTACACTCTCTTATGGATTCTGCTTCTGTTCTGTTTTTTACATTTCTAGTGGTTATTGACCCAGTCTGTACACTCTTATAGATTCTGCTTCCGTTCTGTTTTTACATTTCTAGTGGTTATTGACTCAGTCTGTACACTCTCTTATAGATTCTGCTTCTGTTCTGTTTTTACATTTCTAGTGGTTAATGACCCAGTCTGTACACTCTTATGGATTCTGCTTCCGTTCTGTTTTTACATTTCTAGTGGTTATTGACCCAGTCTGTACTCTCTCTTATGGATTCTGCTTCCGTTCTGTTTTTACATTTCTAGTGGTTATTGACCCAGTCTGTACACTCTTATGGATTCTGCTTCCGTTCTGTTTTTACATTTCTAGTGGTTATTGACCCAGTCTGTACACTCTCTTATGGATTCTGCTTCTGTTCTGTTTTTACATTTCTAGTGGTTATTGACCCAGTCTGTACACTCTCTTATAGATTCTGCTTCCGTTCTGTTTTTACATTTCTAGTGGTTATTGACCCAGTCTGTACACTCTCTTATGGATTCTGCTTCCGTTCTGTTTTTACATTTCTAGTGGTTATTGACCCAGTCTGTACACTCTCTTATGGATTCTGCTTCCGTTCTGTTTTTACATTTCTAGTGGTTATTGACCCAGTCTGTACACACTCTTATGGATTCTGCTTCCGTTCTGTTTTTACATTTCTAGTGGTTATTGACCCAGTCTGTACACTCTTATAGATTCTGCTTCCGTTCTGTTTTTACATTTCTAGTGGTTATTGACCCAGTCTGTACACTCTTATAGATTCTGCTTCTGTTCTGTTTTTACATTTCTAGTGGTTATTGACCCAGTCTGTACACTCTCTTATGGATTCTGCTTCCGTTCTGTTTTTTACATTTCTAGTGGTTATTGACTCAGTCTGTACACTCTCTTATGGATTCTGCTTCCGTTCTGTTTTTACATTTCTAGTGGTTATTGACCCAGTCTGTACACTCTTATAGATTCTGCTTCTGTTCTGTTTTTACATTTCTAGTGGTTATTGACCCAGTCTGTACACTCTCTTATGGATTCTGCTTCCGTTCTGTTTTTTACATTTCTAGTGGTTATTGACCCAGTCTGTACACTCTCTTATGGATTCTGCTTCCGTTCTGTTTTTACATTTCTAGTGGTTATTGACCCAGTCTGTACACTCTTATAGATTCTGCTTCCGTTCTGTTTTTACATTTCTAGTGGTTATTGACCCAGTCTGTACACTCTTATAGATTCTGCTTCCGTTCTGTTTTTACATTTCTAGTGGTTATTGACCCAGTCTGTACACTCTCTTATGGATTCTGCTTCCGTTCTGTTTTTTACATTTCTAGTGGTTATTGACCCAGTCTGTACACTCTTATAGATTCTGCTTCCGTTCTGTTTTTACATTTCTAGTGGTTATTGACCCAGTCTGTACACTCTCTTATGGATTCTGCTTCCGTTCTGTTTTTTACATTTCTAGTGGTTATTGACCCAGTCTGTACACTCTCTTATGGATTCTGCTTCCGTTCTGTTTTTTACATTTCTAGTGGTTATTGACCCAGTCTGTACACTCTTATAGATTCTGCTTCTGTTCTGTTTTTACATTTCTAGTGGTTATTGACCCAGTCTGTACACTCTTATAGATTCTGCTTCCGTTCTGTTTTTACATTTCTAGTGGTTATTGACCCAGTCTGTACACTCTTATGGATTCTGCTTCCGTTCTGTTTTTACATTTCTAGTGGTTATTGACCCAGTCTGTACACTCTCTTATGGATTCTGCTTCCGTTCTGTTTTTACATTTCTAGTGGTTATTGACCCAGTCTGTACACTCTCTTATGGATTCTGCTTCCGTTCTGTTTTTACATTTCTAGTGGTTATTGACCCAGTCTGTACACTCTCTTATGGATTCTGCTTCCGTTCTGTTTTTACATTTCTAGTGGTTATTGACCCAGTCTGTACTCTCTTATGGATTCTGCTTCCGTTCTGTTTTTTACATTTCTAGTGGTTATTGACCCAGTCTGTACACTCTTATAGATTCTGCTTCCGTTCTGTTTTTACATTTCTAGTGGTTATTGACCCAGTCTGTACACTCTTATAGATTCTGCTTCCGTTCTGTTTTTTACATTTCTAGTGGTTATTGACCCAGTCTGTACACTCTCTTATGGATTCTGCTTCCGTTCTGTTTTTACATTTCTAGTGGTTATTGACCCAGTCTGTACACTCTTATAGATTCTGCTTCCGTTCTGTTTTTACATTTCTAGTGGTTATTGACCCAGTCTGTACACTCTCTTATGGATTCTGCTTCCGTTCTGTTTTTACATTTCTAGTGGTTATTGACCCAGTCTGTACACTCTCTTATGGATTCTGCTTCCGTTCTGTTTTTACATTTCTAGTGGTTATTGACCCAGTCTGTACACTCTCTTATAGATTCTGCTTCTGTTCTGTTTTTACATTTCTAGTGGTTATTGACCCAGTCTGTACACTCTTATAGATTCTGCTTCCGTTCTGTTTTTACATTTCTAGTGGTTATTGACCCAGTCTGTACACTCTCTTATGGATTCTGCTTCCGTTCTGTTTTTACATTTCTAGTGGTTATTGACCCAGTCTGTACACTCTCTTATGGATTCTGCTTCCGTTCTGTTTTTTACATTTCTAGTGGTTATTGACTCAGTCTGTACACTCTTATAGATTCTGCTTCCGTTCTGTTTTTACATTTCTAGTGGTTATTGACCCAGTCTGTACACTCTTATAGATTCTGCTTCTGTTCTGTTTTTACATTTCTAGTGGTTATTGACCCAGTCTGTACACTCTCTTATGGATTCTGCTTCCGTTCTGTTTTTTACATTTCTAGTGGTTATTGACTCAGTCTGTACACTCTTATAGATTCTGCTTCCGTTCTGTTTTTACATTTCTAGTGGTTATTGACCCAGTCTGTACACTCTTATAGATTCTGCTTCCGTTCTGTTTTTACATTTCTAGTGGTTATTGACCCAGTCTGTACACTCTTATAGATTCTGCTTCCGTTCTGTTTTTACATTTCTAGTGGTTATTGACCCAGTCTGTACACTCTCTTATGGATTCTGCTTCCGTTCTGTTTTTACATTTCTAGTGGTTATTGACCCAGTCTGTACACTCTTATAGATTCTGCTTCCGTTCTGTTTTTACATTTCTAGTGGTTATTGACCCAGTCTGTACACTCTTATAGATTCTGCTTCCGTTCTGTTTTTAAATTTCTAGTGGTTATTGACCCAGTCTGTACACTCTCTTATGGATTCTGCTTCCGTTCTGTTTTTACATTTCTAGTGGTTATTGACCCAGTCTGTACACTCTCTTATGGATTCTGCTTCCGTTCTGTTTTTACATTTCTAGTGGTTATTGACCCAGTCTGTACACTCTTATGGATTCTGCTTCCGTTCTGTTTTTACATTTCTAGTGGTTATTGACCCAGTCTGTACACTCTTATAGATTCTGCTTCTGTTCTGTTTTTACATTTCTAGTGGTTATTGACCCAGTCTGTACACTCTCTTATGGATTCTGCTTCCGTTCTGTTTTTTACATTTCTAGTGGTTATTGACCCAGTCTGTACACTCTCTTATGGATTCTGCTTCCGTTCTGTTTTTACATTTCTAGTGGTTATTGACCCAGTCTGTACACTCTTATAGATTCTGCTTCCGTTCTGTTTTTACATTTCTAGTGGTTATTGACCCAGTCTGTACACTCTTATAGATTCTGCTTCCGTTCTGTTTTTACATTTCTAGTGGTTATTGACCCAGTCTGTACACTCTCTTATGGATTCTGCTTCCGTTCTGTTTTTTACATTTCTAGTGGTTATTGACCCAGTCTGTACACTCTTATAGATTCTGCTTCCGTTCTGTTTTTACATTTCTAGTGGTTATTGACCCAGTCTGTACACTCTTATAGATTCTGCTTCCGTTCTGTTTTTACATTTCTAGTGGTTATTGACCCAGTCTGTACACTCTCTTATGGATTCTGCTTCCGTTCTGTTTTTACATTTCTAGTGGTTATTGACCCAGTCTGTACACTCTCTTATGGATTCTGCTTCCGTTCTGTTTTTACATTTCTAGTGGTTATTGACCCAGTCTGTACACTCTCTTATAGATTCTGCTTCTGTTCTGTTTTTACATTTCTAGTGGTTATTGACCCAGTCTGTACACTCTTATAGATTCTGCTTCCGTTCTGTTTTTACATTTCTAGTGGTTATTGACCCAGTCTGTACACTCTTATGGATTCTGCTTCCGTTCTGTTTTTACATTTCTAGTGGTTATTGACCCAGTCTGTACACTCTCTTATGGATTCTGCTTCCGTTCTGTTTTTTACATTTCTAGTGGTTATTGACTCAGTCTGTACACTCTTATAGATTCTGCTTCCGTTCTGTTTTTACATTTCTAGTGGTTATTGACCCAGTCTGTACACTCTTATAGATTCTGCTTCTGTTCTGTTTTTACATTTCTAGTGGTTATTGACCCAGTCTGTACACTCTCTTATGGATTCTGCTTCCGTTCTGTTTTTTACATTTCTAGTGGTTATTGACTCAGTCTGTACACTCTTATAGATTCTGCTTCCGTTCTGTTTTTACATTTCTAGTGGTTATTGACCCAGTCTGTACACTCTTATAGATTCTGCTTCCGTTCTGTTTTTACATTTCTAGTGGTTATTGACCCAGTCTGTACACTCTTATAGATTCTGCTTCCGTTCTGTTTTTACATTTCTAGTGGTTATTGACCCAGTCTGTACACTCTCTTATGGATTCTGCTTCCGTTCTGTTTTTACATTTCTAGTGGTTATTGACCCAGTCTGTACACTCTTATAGATTCTGCTTCCGTTCTGTTTTTACATTTCTAGTGGTTATTGACCCAGTCTGTACACTCTTATAGATTCTGCTTCCGTTCTGTTTTTACATTTCTAGTGGTTATTGACCCAGTCTGTACACTCTCTTATGGATTCTGCTTCCGTTCTGTTTTTACATTTCTAGTGGTTATTGACCCAGTCTGTACACTCTCTTATGGATTCTGCTTCCGTTCTGTTTTTACATTTCTAGTGGTTATTGACCCAGTCTGTACACTCTTATGGATTCTGCTTCCGTTCTGTTTTTACATTTCTAGTGGTTATTGACCCAGTCTGTACACTCTCTTATGGATTCTGCTTCCGTTCTGTTTTTACATTTCTAGTGGTTATTGACCCAGTCTGTACACTCTCTTATGGATTCTGCTTCCGTTCTGTTTTTACATTTCTAGTGGTTATTGACCCAGTCTGTACACTCTTATAGATTCTGCTTCCGTTCTGTTTTTACATTTCTAGTGGTTATTGACCCAGTCTGTACACTCTTATAGATTCTGCTTCCGTTCTGTTTTTACATTTCTAGTGGTTATTGACCCAGTCTGTACACTCTCTTATGGATTCTGCTTCCGTTCTGTTTTTACATTTCTAGTGGTTATTGACCCAGTCTGTACACTCTCTTATGGATTCTGCTTCCGTTCTGTTTTTACATTTCTAGTGGTTATTGACCCAGTCTGTACACTCTTATGGATTCTGCTTCCGTTCTGTTTTTACATTTCTAGTGGTTATTGACCCAGTCTGTACACTCTTATAGATTCTGCTTCTGTTCTGTTTTTACATTTCTAGTGGTTATTGACCCAGTCTGTACACTCTCTTATGGATTCTGCTTCCGTTCTGTTTTTTACATTTCTAGTGGTTATTGACCCAGTCTGTACACTCTCTTATGGATTCTGCTTCCGTTCTGTTTTTACATTTCTAGTGGTTATTGACCCAGTCTGTACACTCTTATAGATTCTGCTTCCGTTCTGTTTTTACATTTCTAGTGGTTATTGACCCAGTCTGTACACTCTTATAGATTCTGCTTCCGTTCTGTTTTTACATTTCTAGTGGTTATTGACCCAGTCTGTACACTCTCTTATGGATTCTGCTTCCGTTCTGTTTTTTACATTTCTAGTGGTTATTGACCCAGTCTGTACACTCTTATAGATTCTGCTTCCGTTCTGTTTTTACATTTCTAGTGGTTATTGACCCAGTCTGTACACTCTTATAGATTCTGCTTCCGTTCTGTTTTTACATTTCTAGTGGTTATTGACCCAGTCTGTACACTCTCTTATGGATTCTGCTTCCGTTCTGTTTTTACATTTCTAGTGGTTATTGACCCAGTCTGTACACTCTCTTATAGATTCTGCTTCTGTTCTGTTTTTACATTTCTAGTGGTTATTGACCCAGTCTGTACACTCTTATAGATTCTGCTTCCGTTCTGTTTTTACATTTCTAGTGGTTATTGACCCAGTCTGTACACTCTTATGGATTCTGCTTCCGTTCTGTTTTTACATTTCTAGTGGTTATTGACCCAGTCTGTACACTCTCTTATGGATTCTGCTTCCGTTCTGTTTTTTACATTTCTAGTGGTTATTGACTCAGTCTGTACACTCTTATAGATTCTGCTTCCGTTCTGTTTTTACATTTCTAGTGGTTATTGACCCAGTCTGTACACTCTTATAGATTCTGCTTCTGTTCTGTTTTTACATTTCTAGTGGTTATTGACCCAGTCTGTACACTCTCTTATGGATTCTGCTTCCGTTCTGTTTTTTACATTTCTAGTGGTTATTGACTCAGTCTGTACACTCTTATAGATTCTGCTTCCGTTCTGTTTTTACATTTCTAGTGGTTATTGACCCAGTCTGTACACTCTTATAGATTCTGCTTCCGTTCTGTTTTTACATTTCTAGTGGTTATTGACCCAGTCTGTACACTCTTATAGATTCTGCTTCCGTTCTGTTTTTACATTTCTAGTGGTTATTGACCCAGTCTGTACACTCTCTTATGGATTCTGCTTCCGTTCTGTTTTTACATTTCTAGTGGTTATTGACCCAGTCTGTACACTCTTATAGATTCTGCTTCCGTTCTGTTTTTACATTTCTAGTGGTTATTGACCCAGTCTGTACACTCTTATAGATTCTGCTTCCGTTCTGTTTTTACATTTCTAGTGGTTATTGACCCAGTCTGTACACTCTCTTATGGATTCTGCTTCCGTTCTGTTTTTACATTTCTAGTGGTTATTGACCCAGTCTGTACACTCTCTTATGGATTCTGCTTCCGTTCTGTTTTTACATTTCTAGTGGTTATTGACCCAGTCTGTACACTCTTATAGATTCTGCTTCCGTTCTGTTTTTACATTTCTAGTGGTTATTGACCCAGTCTGTACACTCTCTTATGGATTCTGCTTCCGTTCTGTTTTTACATTTCTAGTGGTTATTGACCCAGTCTGTACTCTCTCTTATGGATTCTGCTTCCGTTCTGTTTTTACATTTCTAGTGGTTATTGACCCAGTCTGTACACTCTTATAGATTCTGCTTCCGTTCTGTTTTTACATTTCTAGTGGTTATTGACCCAGTCTGTACACTCTCTTATGGATTCTGCTTCCGTTCTGTTTTTACATTTCTAGTGGTTATTGACCCAGTCTGTACTCTCTCTTATGGATTCTGCTTCCGTTCTGTTTTTACATTTCTAGTGGTTATTGACCCAGTCTGTACTCTCTCTTATGGATTCTGCTTCCGTTCTGTTTTTACATTTCTAGTGGTTATTGACCCAGTCTGTACACTCTTATAGATTCTGCTTCCGTTCTGTTTTTACATTTCTAGTGGTTATTGACCCAGTCTGTGCACTCTCTTATGGATTCTGCTTCCGTTCTGTTTTTACATGTCCAATGGTTAACTCTTTGTTTATCCAGCTCTGTCCATTCACCTGAGCTCAGCCTTTATTCTGCTTACACATGTCTTATTCATTAGCCCTATGTTTTCTGTCTGAATATGTCTGGGAGGTCATTCTAGATACTTGTAAATCAAACAGTCATGAATTTCTCACCTGCAGTAATGTTCCAACATCTCGTGGAAAGCCTTCCCAGGAAGAGTGGAGGATGTTATAGCAGCAAAGGGGGGACCAACTCCATATTAATGCCCATGGTTTTAGAATGAGATGTTCAACGACTAGGTATCCACATACTTTTGGTCATGTAGTGTATTTCAGGATGTTGTGTATCCCTGGAAATAATCAGAATTCGGGTATGGGGTAAGTTTAGCATGGATCCGCCTCGGGGGTAAGTGTGTGATGTCCTGTGACATCGGGGCATGGTGCTGGTAGGTCAAAGTTTAATTCATGGAATGCAGGTGTGCTATATCATATATCTTAAATGTAGGGCTACATTCGGATATAGATCTCTGTTCAAAATCACTTACCGTTCCATTTCTTGACCAGTTGTCTGGGACAAGTATGTTGTTTCAGTGTGCAAGGTCTCTGCATTTTGAGGCTACTAAGCCCATGAAATCAGTCTGAAATGATTGACATGTTCATCAAGCTCAGACTCCATGTCATCAGATAAGACCTCGTGTGCCTCTGCTACTCTATCCTCTCCTTCACATGTTAGTTTTATTTTTTGTCATTGTGCCTCTTCAGTGTCATTCCGTCTATTTTGTCATCCCTTGCTGCTGCTGCTCAAGGGGACTTATTCTCTTATGTCACTACATTGGCTGCTCTCTCAAGAACCTCAAGGGTGGCTAAACCCCTGCTTGTTTTACTTTTGCATACAGAGGGCCTGATGCACTGTAACAAAAAGTTAATATGCATGACACATTGCAAAACTACTATGCATAAAACTCATTAGGGATGCACAATATATCGGTGAGCTCGGAATCGGATGGTATTAATTTAGCGCCGATGTCAAAGCTGACGTGCCTATACCTACATAACATGATGTAATGATGCCACGAAAAATATGATAATCTTGGTTGTGAATGAAACGACTGAACAATGAAACAGCACAGCAAGTAAGTGAAATAGGTTTTGTTTATGTTTTACTGGTAATGGGAACATATGTAAATGCCAACAAAATAACTTTTTGGTGTGTGTGTTTCAACTATTTAACTACTACAATGCTTAAAATGACTCAAATGTTTTAAATTGGTTATCGGTGTCAAGTTCTTTGGCAAGGAAAATATCGGTATCGGCCAAAAATGTCATATCGGTGCATCCCAAACACTGACCAAATGTAGTCATTGGTGGCCATTGGCTCAACTTACCCCAAGGCAAACATTCTGACTGTATTAGCCCACACAGCTACAAGGATGCACTTTCATGCTAAGTTTAGCACCTCATTTTGTAGCTTGAAGAGAACCCAACTGATGTACAAAACAATCGTAAAACGATCTACTTTTGTTTAGACACAAGCATCATGAAACACATTCATCTGACTTTGAGACAATCTATTTTTTATTTTACTTAACTTACTTACCATTTTTTCCATGTGGATGTTTCCTTCACAGACTCTATGAAATGATGCCCTCTTTCTAGATATTTGGTCACATGATTCATTTTGTGTACGGTTTCCTAGAAGTAAGGGGTGGCTCAACTTACCCCACTCCCCTACCAATAAATGAGGTCATCTTTTTGTACTTTTCTGCAACCTAGACACTTCCACTGGAGTAGTTCCAACTGACCGTTTTGGTCGTGACACATTTGTTCTCTTGAAAGAATGTACAAGTAAAAACAAATAGCACACATTTACTGTGAAGTTTACAGTGTAATAAAATGCTCATCTGGAATAGTTCATTTATTATTATAACTTCAAACAAAAATAATCTCTACAAAACTATTCAAATAATGTCATATTATATTGATACTTTTCTTTTTTTCTCTTCTTTCAGACTGATAAGTTTAAATTCTGTTTTACTCCTGAATACTGTGTGAAGATAAAATCTTGCTAAACTGTGGCGACTCATTCCTATAACAACCATTATAGTGACTAAAATCTTAATATTGATAACCCTCTGGATATTGTAATAATGATGTATAATCTCAGCGTCTGTCGGTGGGCACATAACATACAATAACAACTGAAGAAGATGAAATAAAAAAAATGTCAAAGGTGAAAACAAGTCTGTAATTTTGAGTCGAAGATGTGAAACCTGGTTTACAGTATATTCTACATAGACCTCAGCAGCAAATCTGCTCCCAGCCCAGCCCTCCCCAAGTCTAGCCAAACACACTCCCCGTCTGTCTGTCTGGAGCAGTAAGTGCAGGGTCTCGAGAAGAGGGGCACATTAATTCAATGAATTAAGACAAAGGAAATGTACTTGTGTTACATCAGCAATTCCTCCCTTTTCTTCATAGTGAACAGTAGTGATTTAAAGTGTTAAACGAACAGTCGTTTGCTCGTTTAATAATAATTATGCTTTTTGGTATGAAATCGAGATTCCTCCAGCTCAAGATTAAAGGGAGAGAGACGGGGGGTTTGGTTGTATGATTTTCCTCCACCTTCCTCTGTTCTCTCTGAAGTCATTCTCTTGTTTTACTCTCACACGTTCCCCGAGTCAGTGAGGTGTGTGTGTGTGGGTGGGTGTGTATTTGCAGACCTTTCCCAACCTAACCTCCTCTAAGGATCCACACACACAACAGTTCCCCCTGTGTTTGAGGGGGCAGCAGGTGACTCAGTGTGCAGTTAAAGTGGCCAGAAGGTGGGGTAGCAGGACACAGAGCAGTAGGGGGGCGAGGAGGTGGGGGGTACAGGCTGTGTTGCAGGCCTTGTCCCCCTCGCAGCGTGACTGTTGGCACAGCATGCCCTTAAACTCTGGGGGACAGATACACTTCTGGTTCTGGGAGCACGTCCCGCCGTTCTGACATAGGAGCAGTTCTTCGTCACACACGTTGGCTGTGAGAGAGAGAGAGAAGGGGAGGGAGAAGCAGAAAGAGGTGAATGAAGTGATCGAGACGGTGAGGATGGAGGTAGAGTAGGTGTAGATGAGGGAGAGAAGAGGATGAAAGCGAGAGAGGAGGTTGAAGGTGATTGAAGGGATTGAGACGGTGAGGATGGAGGGAGAGAAGGTGTAGATGAGGTAGAGAGAGAGAAGAGGATGAAAGCGAGAGAGGTTGAGGAAGGTGATTGAAGGGATACAGGAAAGAGAGGGAGATATAGTGGCAAAACAACAAGGTTCCATGTAAGATAAAAGGAGGATGGGGGAGTAAAGAGCAAAGAGAATAAAGAGAGGAGTAAAATAGGAGAGAGAGATCGGGGGAAGATGAGAAGAGGAGTATTGCCACAGAAATAACAAGATGGGGAAGAGAGATGAAGGGAGCAATGAAAGTATATCGATAGAGAGAGGGGGGGAAGAAATAAGAAAATATGAATTATCCTAGCCTCGAGCTCAGCAACGAATAACACCTACCTTTTCTGACATCTTTTTCCCTGTTCTTTTGGAGCAGGCACTTTCTCTGAATCAGAGTAATGTCTCTATTTTTGTTCAGAAGTCTCTTATACATTTCTTAGTTGTCTGTAAATCATAGGCTGAATGAAAAAGGGGTGGGAAATAACATGCAGGTAGTTTTTATACTGTACAAGATATTTGGCCTAAAACACACAGTGTGTGTTTACAAGAGAGAGTGTGTGTGTGTGTGTGTGTGTGTGTGTGTGTCACAGCGTGTGTGCATGCATCATGTGTGTGCATGTGCGGGGGTGTGATGTAAAGACCTGTGAAGATTTGTAGGGCATGATGACAAAAGTATGCTCAAAGCTTTTATGTTCTGGAGCTCTCTGTGTATCATGCATGTTTATGTTACCGAAAACCTTTTTACTCTCTCACCTTAATCTAATATGGGATCCACTGTGCTCTACTGATTGACCCAATTGGCTAACTAACAAACTGCAGTAAGGAGGGATTCCAAAGCCAGCCTCAGAGAGAAAAGGAGGCTGGGGCTGTATGTGTTTGAGACTGGCCCTGACTCTATGGGATATGATAGGGGGAAGGAGGGTTAAGGTGTTACACCCCCCCCCCCCCCCCCCCCCCCACATACATACACACACTATCTTCCCCCCCCCCCCCCCCCCCCCCCACACACACAGCCAAGTGCATATCTCCCCCTCCCCCTGTATACTCACAGTAACAGCCTTGTTTCCAGTAGTACCCAGGGAAACAGTCATCACACTTGGGCCCCGTAGCGCCGTCTTTACACTGGCAGAAGCCTGTTCCATTACACCGGTCATGGACAGAACCCATCTGGTTACAGTTACACTCTGGGGATCGAGGGGGATAGAGGGGGGGAGAGGGGGATAGAGGGGTAGAGGGGGATGGAGGAAGAGGGGGATAGAGGGAGAGGGGGAGGGGGATAGAGGGAGAGGGGGATAGAGATAGAGGGGGATAGAGGGGGATAGGGAGAGAGGAATGGCGAAAGAGATGGAGGGAGGGAGCGAGGAAGGCATGTTAGAAAATATATTTATTTTTAAGTTAATTTGGTGTATGTGTGCATGTGTAAAACTCTCTCTCCTGTATTGATTCAATGCCAGTCTCTGTGTGCCAGTAGCCTGGCAGGTGAGCTAAGGGGGCCCTCATTTGTGCTGACTCCAAGGCCTGGACCTGCCCCCACTGTGACAGTTATCCTCCCGACTTTCCTTGTGCCCCCCTTCTACCCTCCTCCAGCTCTCCTCCTACCTTCTTCCCACCCTCCTGCTACCCTCCTCCAGCCCCCCACCTCTCACCTGCAGATGGACTACATCAACACTAGTCAGCTCCACAGAGCATCCAGGAGTAATAATAGTCTGATCTACATTCAGCTCCACAGAGAATCCAGGAGGATTAATAGTCTGATCTACATTCAGCTCCACAGAGCATCCAGGAGTAATAATAGTCTGATCTACATTCAGCTCCACAGAGAATCCAGGAGGATTAATAGTCTGATCTACATTCAGCTCCACAGAGAATCCAGGAGGAATAATAGTCTGATCACAGTGAGTCAGTGTTTTTACTGTCTATCTGTTTAGCAGTTTTTTTTGGCAGTTTGTTTGGAGATGCTGATCTCTAAACTGTATTTCTGATCAATGACGTCTTGGTGGATCAACATTTCGTACTGTTTGTGTAACACACAATGCCTAATGATTATTCTGCAATAAATACACACACACACACACACATTGTGACTGACCGATGCAGACACCCTCGTCGTCTAGTTCGGCGGACGCGTTTCTGAAGTATCCCAGTCTGCAGTGTTGGCAGTTCTGTCCTCTGGTATTGTGCTTGCAGCTGACGCACGTCACGATGTTCAGGTAGTCTATGTAGCTGCAGCGGTTAGAGTGGCCGTAGCACTCACAGTCTGGGAACAGAGAGGAGAGTTAGTGGTCGTAGCACTCACAGTCTGGGAACAGAGAGGAGAGTTAGTGGTCGTAGCACTCACAGTCTGGGAACAGAGAGGATAGTTAGAGTGGCCGTAGCACTCACAGTCTGGGAACAGAGAGGAGAGTTAGTGGCCGTAGCACTCACAGTCCAGTCTGGGAACAGAGAGGGTAGTTAGAGTGGTCGTAGCACTCACAGTCTGGGAACAGAGAGGAGAGTTAGTGGCCATAGCACTCACAGTCCAGTCTGGGAACAGAGAGGGTAGTTAGAGTGGTCGTAGCACTCACAGTCTGGGAACAGAGAGGAGAGTTAGTGGCCGTAGCACTCACAGTCCAGTCTGGGAACAGAGAGGGTAGTTAGAGTGGTCGTAGCACTCACAGTCCAGTCTGGGAACAGAGAGGAGAGTTAGTGGCCGTAGCACTCACAGTCCAGTCTGGGAACAGAGAGGATAGTTAGAGTGGTCGTAGCACTCACAGTCTGGGAACAGAGAGGAGAGTTAGTGGCCGTAGCACTCACAGTCCAGTCTGGGAACAGAGAGGGTAGTTAGTGGCCGTAGCACTCACAGTCTGGGAACAGAGAGGATAGTTAGTGGTCGTAGCACTCACAGTCTGGGAACAGAGAGGAGAGTTAGTGGTCGTAGCACTCACAGTCTGGGAACAGAGAGGATAGTTAGAGTGGCCGTAGCACTCACAGTCTGGGAACAGAGAGGAGAGTTAGTGGCCGTAGCACTCACAGTCCAGTCTGGGAACAGAGAGGAGAGTTAGAGTGGTCGTAGCACTCACAGTCCAGTCTGGGAACAGAGAGGAGAGTTAGTGGCCGTAGCACTCACAGTCCAGTCTGGGAACAGAGAGGATAGTTAGAGTGGTCGTAGCACTCACAGTCTGGGAACAGAGAGGATAGTTAGAGTGGTCGTAGCACTCACAGTCTGGGAACAGAGAGGAGAGTTAGTGGTCGTAGCACTCACAGTCTGGGAACAGAGAGGACAGTTAGTGGCCGTAGCACTCACAGTCTGGGAACAGAGAGGATAGTTAGTGGTCGTAGCACTCAGTCTGGGAACAGAGAGGATAGTTAGTGGTCGTAGCACTCACAGTCTGGGAACAGAGAGGAGAGTTAGTGGTCGTAGCACTCACAGTCTGGGAACAGAGAGGATAGTTAGAGTGGTCGTAGCACTCACAGTCTGGGAACAGAGAGGAGAGTTAGTGGACGTAGCACTCACAGTCTGGGAACAGAGAGGATAGTTAGAGTGGTCGTAGCACTCACAGTCTGGGAACAGAGAGGAGAGTTAGTGGTCGTAGCACTCACAGTCTGGGAACAGAGAGGATAGTTAGTGGCCGTAGCACTCACAGTCTGGGAACAGAGAGGATAGTTAGTGGTCGTAGCACTCACAGTCTGGGAACAGAGAGGAGAGTTAGTGGCCGTAGCACTCACAGTCTGGGAACAGAGAGGATAGTTAGTGGCCGTAGCACTCACAGTCTGGGAACAGAGAGGATAGTTAGTGGTCGTAGCACTCGCAGTCTGGGAACAGAGAGGAGAGTTGTGGTGATGAACAGTGGGACATAGGACAGATGTAGGTTCAGTACATGGCCAGACAGCAGGCCACAGAGACTGGGGGAATGAAGTTTCTAGGGTTTTCTGTATTGCATGTGTTGTAGCGTATTGGTTTGTATGCTGACTTCACTAAATGAATGGACAGTATTATTACATAATGAGCCATAGAGATGGTTGTGGTATGGTGGAGACATGGCATACAGTAGGTTGGAGATGTTAGAGGATGGTTAGGACCAAAGAACGCTAGAGAATGATCCCATTGAGAAACGGTCTCTGGACCACCAGAATTGTTTGAAATCACATCCAGTCGTCGTGGCCCTTATTGTAAGAAACAGTTACAGTAGCTTTAGGTGTATGAATGATTTGGGAACGCTGCAAATATCGTGCCCTGCGTTTGTCCATCTGCGAGTCAAAAGGCATCCTCATCGATTCATTATCTTAGTGTCTGACTCACAACTTGTTAAAGACAGACTTCAGATAACTTCAGATAACTCCCCCCCCCCACCAGTCTATACTGGTGTGTGTGTGTGTGTGTGTGTGTGTGTGTGTGTGTGTGTGTGTGTGTGTGTGTATTTCGTGGGGAGGTTGTCCTGTGTGTTTGCCTGTTTGTGTTATGCCTGTGTATATTTGTGCCTGTTTTGTGCAAACATGCACACGTGTGTGTGTGTGTGTGTGTATGCTGGCCGTGTGTGTGTTGTGGTCAGGGATTTGTTTGTGTTTTAATGCAGGGAAGATTAGAGGCCTGGTGTAAGAAGATCCTCATTCCTGACACAACTTCTACCTCCCATTATACAGTAGGTCTTCATCTATTCTCTATCGATCTGATGCTTATATAGTGTCTATACTGCATCCCAAATGGCACCCTATTCCCTATGTAGTGGACTACTTTTGACCAGGGCTCATAGGACTGTAGGGTATAGGGTGCCATTTGGAACAGAAGCTATACCTGCTTGTACATATGATACTGTCTGTTCTATATTCCTCAATCTGTGCAGTCCACAGGGTGACTTCCTTCAACTAAGTTGAATTTAATATGGTAAACCAGGAAGCTAAAAACCCATGTCATAATCACCTGGTTTTATTAATGTATTTACAGACCAAATCTCAATGTAGCGCGTCCCCAACCAAAGTGTGTGTGTGTGAGTGAGTGAATCCTTCCTGTGATATTCTTTGGTGAGGTTTGTACATAATTAAGCTTTTATTAAGCTTCAGAAGTCGGCTGCAACGTGTGTGTGTGTGTGCGCTACGAGGCATCGCTGTCCTCTAAAGAGGAGTTTACTAAGCATGTTTATGCAAATACACATTTAAATGCACATTAAAAAGTCTAAGTTTAGCTGTTTAATCAGCCGTCAAATTATTATTTTATTATTGTTTGGTTGATGACGCCGCTGAAATATTTATGGGCTGTTTTGAGAGGGGAGAACCGCCGGTGAGAAGAGTCACATAAAATACACACACACACACACACAGGCACACACACACACACACACAGGCACACACACACACATAAAATGCTTCTCTCAGCTATAAAACAAAGGTTAGGGGAGAAACGTTACACGGTAATTATATATAACTGCCCAATTACTCCACAGACGGCAGAGAGAGAGCACCGGGACATAGTTCCACAGACGGCAGAGAGAGAGAGCACCGGGACATAGTTCCACAGACGGCAGAGAGAGAGAGCACCGGGACATAGTTCCACAGACGGCAGAGAGAGAGAGCACCGGGACATAGTTCCACAGACGGCAGAGAGAGAGAGCACCGGGACATAGTTCCACAGACGGTAGAGAGAGAGAGCACCGGGACATAGTTCCACAGATGGCAGAGAGAGAGAGCACTGGGACATAGTTCCACAGACGGCAGAGAGAGAGAGCACTGGGACATAGTTCCACAGACGGCAGAGAGAGAGAGCACCGGGACATAGTTCCACAGATGGCAGAGAGAGAGAGCACCGGGACATAGTTCCACAAATATATGCAAAGTCAAGATGGGACTTTATTTATGGAAGGCTGTAAAAGAAAATAGTAACAAGGGGAGATACTGTTATTTTGAAGGTTTCGTAGGCCTATATTCCTGGACAGTTGTTAAATCTGGGGGACGAAATGATATCTGACACAAGAGAGGTGTTGGACAGGGATAGCAATGATAGCAATGACAAGATAGTGACAGTAACTAGGACATCTTGATGCTTACCTTGTGAGCCAAACAATACCAACATGATGATAAGAAATGACACAGTCAGAGAAGGAAGAACTGAAACATGCAGAGAGATGGAATCTTTCCACAGTTTTTGACACCAATCTGGTCATTCAGACAGAGACCAAAAACTGTTTTCTTCGATACTACTCTACTACTGACTCCATGCCACTCGAACTAACTCTACTGACTCAATGCTATTCAACTAACTCTACTGACTCAATGCTATTCAACTAGCTCTACTGACTCAATGCTATTCAACTAGCTCTACTGACTCAATGCTATTCAACTGAGTCTAGTGACTCAATGCTACTCAACTAACTCAAAACCACTCTACTAACTCTACTGACTCAATAACACTCTACTAACTCTTCACTAACTCAACTCAATGCTAGCTACTCCACTAGCACCACTGATGGTAAGCCTACAAAAGAGGATTCCATGGTGCTCCAGTGTCCTGTAAACATCCTCAGTCACTCCCCTGCTAGCTATTCTTGTTCAGTGTCTTACCTTTGAAATCATCGTATATGATCCCATACAACTGTCTGGCCTCAGGCTCTCCTCCTGAGATCAAGAGCTTGAGAATCCCTTTAGGAGATGAACGAATCTTTGTTTTAGATGGGTTTCCTGGATCCAACCTGAGTCAATCTACACACAATACCCCATAATGACAAAACGAAAAAAGGTTTTTGCTAATTTGTTAAAAATAAAAAAAACAGATGTACCTTATTTACATAAATATTTAAGTATTCAGTCCCTTTGCTATGAGACTCGAAATTGAGCTCCAGTGCATCCTGTTTCTGTTCATCATCGAGATGTTTCTACATCTTGATTGGGGTCCACCTGTGGTAAATTCTATTTATTGGACATGATTTGGAAACGATCACACCCGTCTATATAAGGTCCCACAGTTGACAGTGCATGTCAGAGAAACAACCAAGCCATGAGGTCGAAGGAATTGATCGTAGAGCTCCGAGACAGGATTGTGTCGAGGCATAGATCTGGGAAAAGGTGACAAAAAATGTCTGCAGCATTGAAGGTCCCCATGAACAGTGGCCTCCATCATTCCTAAATGGAAGAAGTTTGGAACAACCAAGACCCTTCCTAGAGCTGGCCGCCCGGCCAAACAGAGCAATCGGGGGAGAAGGGCCTTGGTCAGGGAGGTGACCAAGAACCCAATGGTCACTCTGACAAAGCTCCAGAGTTTCTCTGTGGAGATGGGAGAACATTCCAGAAGGAACTCCTCAGTAAAAGGCACATGAAGGTTCACCTTCCAACAGGACAACGACCCTAAGCACACAGCCAAGACAACGCAGGAGTGGCTTCGGGACAAGTCTCTGAATGTCCTTGAGTGGCCCTGCCAGATCCCGGACTTGAACTCGATCGAACATCTCTGGAGAGACCTGAAAACAGCTGTGCAGCGACACTCCTTGAGAGGATCTGCAGAGAAGAACGGGAGAAACTCCCCAAATACAGGTGTGCCAAGCTTGTAGCATCATACCCAAGAAGACCTGAGGCTGTAATCACAGCCCAAGGTGCTTCAAAAAAGTACTGAGTTAAAAATCTGTTTTTTCTTTGTAATTAGGGGGTATTGTGTTAGATTGATGAGGGAAAAAAACAATTGAATCCATTATAGAATAAGGCTGTAACGTAACAAAATGTGGAAAAAGTGAAGGGGTCTGAATCCTTTCCAAATGCATTGTATGGAGAGGTAGGTCCATACAGATATACATCTAGAAAGGGTGATGTTATGGAGCAGAGCCCCAATGTCCTGCAATGAAACAGTTTGTCAGACATCTTGCTTGAGGGCAGTTCTAAACCAGCTAGTTTCATCTTTATGGGTTGGTCATCACCTAGTTATACAGTATTAAGGATATGGCTTGGGAGAGGTGGAGTCTACCGGATCCTAGCCTACATGGTATGTACACTACACACTAGCCAATGTACAGTACTTGAGTTCTACCTTTCTTTTTTGCAAACTCTCCCTCCTCTTCACTCTCTTCCTCCTCCCACTTTTTCTTCTTCTTCTCCTCTCTCCCAGGGGGCTCTAAGGTCTCCTGACCCCAGATTTCCCATTCAGGGGGTATGGGAACTTCCTCTGGATCACCACAGAGGAAGAGTGAGAGATCTGAAATCTATTGCTCTACAGGTTGATTAGTGCTGTCTGACTGTTCCCAGTAGCTCCAACTTCGACAGGCTTCGACTGATCAACAGCTCTACACATTGACTGGTCATGTCTGAAGGAGAATCTACTGTACGCCAACTTGTATTTGCTTTTGAACTATACACACCTATGCACTGGTCTATACCAACTCATACATTCACTAGCACTACACACTAGCTCCATACATGTACAACTCATCTAGGGAAGATACCTTCAGGGTTGCTTTCTGTGTCCTCCTCTTTCCCCTCTTGCTCTCCTTCTTTCTCAGAAGGTTTTCCTGTCTCCTCTACTTCAGGAGTAGGAGAGACTGTGAGCACTGACAGGTCACATCATTTGTTTGTTTGTTCATTAGTGTTTTTGTTTGTTCCTTCGTTCATCCTCTTTTCATTCATTCATCTATTCATCCATCCATTATACTATTGTACCTACTATTGTACTAGTCCAGTCTAGTTCATAGCAACACAATGAGTTATAAAACTACTAACTAATGAAGTCCATTGAAATCCTACACAATGACAGATACCTTCTGCCTCAATCTCCTTCTCTTTCTCCACCACTGCTTCCCTTTCTCTCAATCCCTCACTCTCTCCAGGGCCCTCTTCCTCAGGTTGGGGGGGAACTGTGAATGTCAGAAAGGGTCCAAAAAACAGACACATCACAATTTGTTCACTTCGCCTTGCCCCCCCCATATGAGCTAGAATCTACAGGTCACGCTAGAAAGAGAATATTGTTTTTCCCACTTTCTCAAATGACTTTACACAGCTAGAAAGCTATAACCTTTATATCTCTCCTTCTCTGTTGTCTTCTCGTTCTTTTCCTCCATCCGCTCCACTTTCCTAGAGGGCTTCTCGCTTTTCCCAGAGTTCTCTGCTTCAGGTTTTGAGGAGGCTGTGTGCGAGTACCAGTGAAACATTTTTTTTTACCATCAGAGTGGGACCAAGGGGACTGCACATCATATGGCTACTTCATCATAGTCACGGCTCAATTAACTAATGGCATGCTAATATGAATCATGACAATAGCAGGCTCTTGACAGACCTCATCTATCATCGATTTTCTTTTCTGTACCTGAAAGTTGGTGAGTAATGTGTATTACTCTGTCTGTTCACAACATCATGGCAACAAGTAGACTTCTACACGTGAATGTTCCATTACACTCTAAATTCAATGCACAACGATTAGGCCTGTACTTTTTCTCTTTCTCCTCCACTCCCTCTTTCTCCTCCACTCCCTCTTATCCTCCACTCCCTCTTTCTCCTCCACTCCCTCTTTCTCCTCCACTCCCTCTTCTCCTCCACTCCCTCTTTCTCCTCCACTCCCTCTTTCTCCTCCACTCTCTCTTTCTCCTCCACCCCCTCTTTCTCCTCCACTCCCTCTTTCTCCTCCACTCCCTCTTCTCCTCCACTCCTCCACTACCTCTTTCTCCTCCACTCTTTCTTTCTCCTCCACTCCTTCTTTCTCCTCCACTCCCTCTTCTCCTCCACTCCCTCTTCTCCTCCACTCCCTCTTTCTCCTCCACTCCCTCTTTCTCCTCCACTCCCTCTTTCTCCTCCAATCCCTCTTTCTCCTCCACACCCTCTTTCTCCTCCACACCCTCTTTCTCCTCCACTCCCTCTTTCTCCTCCACTCCCTCTTTCTCCTCCACTCCCTCTTTCTCCTCCACTCCCTCTTCTCCTCCACTCCCTCTTTCTCCTCCACTCCCTCTTTCTCCTCCACTCCCTCTTTCTCCTCCACTCCCTCTTTCTCCTCCACTCCCTCTTTCTCCTCCAATCCCTCTTTCTCCTCCACACCCTCTTTCTCCTCCACACCCTCTTTCTCCTCCACACCCTCTTTCTCCTCCACTCCCTCTTTCTCCTCCACTCCCTCTTTCTCCTCCACTCCCTCTTTCTCCTCCACTCCCTCTTTCTCCTCCACTCCCTCTTTCTCCTCCACTCCCTCTTTCTCCTCCACTCCCTCTTTCTCCTCCACTCCCTCTTCTCCTCCACTCCCTCTTCTCCTCCACTCCCTCTTTCTCCTCCACTCCCTCTTTCTCCTCCACTCCCTCTTCTCCTCCACTCCCTCTTTCTCCTCCACTCCCTCTTTCTCCTCCACTCCCTCTTTCTCCTCCACCCCCTCTTTCTCCTCCACCCCCTCTTTCTCCTCCACCCCCTCTTTCTCCTCCACTCCCTCTTTCTCCTCCACTCCCTCTTCTCCTCCACTCCCTCTTCTCCTCCACTCCTCCACTCCCTCTTTCTCCTCCACTCCCTCTTTCTCCTCCACTCCCTCTTCTCCTCCACCCCCTCTTTCTCCTCCACTCCCTCTTTCTCCTCCACTCCCTCTTTCTCCTCCACTCCCTCTTCTCCTCCACTCCCTCTTTCTCCTCCACTCCCTCTTTCTCCTCCACTCCCTCTTTCTCCTCCACCCCCTCTTTCTCCTCCACCCCCTCTTTCTCCTCCACTCCCTCTTTCTCCTCCACTCCCTCTTTCTCCTCCACTCCCTCTTCTCCTCCACTCCCTCTTCTCCTCCACTCCTCCACTACCTCTTTCTCCTCCACTCCCTCTTTCTCCTCCACTCCCTCTTCTCCTCCACCCCCTCTTTCTCCTCCACTCCCTCTTTCTCCTCCACTCCCTCTTTCTCCTCCACTCTCTCTTTCTCCTCCACTCCCTCTTTCTCCTCCACCCCCTCTTTCTCCTCCACTCCCTCTTTCTCCCCCACTCCCTCTTTCTCCTCCACTCCCTCTTCTCCTCCACCCCCTCTTTCTCCTCCACTCCCTCTTCTCCTCCACTCCTCCACTCCCTCTTTCTCCTCCACTCCCTCTTTCTCCTCCACTCCCTCTTTCTCCTCCACGCCCTCTTTCTCCTCCACGCCCTCTTTCTCCTCCACTCCCTCTTTCTCCTCCACCCCCTCTTTCTCCTCCACCCCCTCTTTCTCCTCCACCCCCTCTTTCTCCTCCACCCCCTCTTTCTCCTCCACTCCCTCTTTCTCCTCCACTCCCTCTTTCTCCCCCACTCCCTCTTTCTCCCCCACTCCCTCTTTCTCCTCCACCCCCTCTTTCTCCTCCACCCCCTCTTTCTCCTCCACTCCCTCTTCTCCTCCACTCCTCCACTCCCTCTTTCTCCTCCACTCCCTCTTTCTCCTCCACTCCCTCTTTCTCCTCCACGCCCTCTTTCTCCTCCACGCCCTCTTTCTCCTCCACGCCCTCTTTCTCCTCCACTCCCTCTTTCTCCTCCACTCCCTCTTTCTCCTCCACGCCCTCTTTCTCCTCCACGCCCTCTTTCTCGTTCTGTCTTAGATGTAGTTTTGCTCTTCGCATTGTCCTCTGCTTCAGCGGGTTTGGAGGTGACTGTGAACATTGAGCGATGTAGTCTTTTACAGTCCGATATGCATGTCTCTCTACACAATGCAAAGTACCACAGAACTACAGTACCCACATACTAGAACTACTACACATACTACTGAGGCTACAATACACAAGTTATACCTTTTTCAGTCTCTTTCTCCTTCACCTCTCCTTCCTCCCCCTCTTCTTCAAAGGGCATCTCAGTCTCTCCTGCATCTCCTGCCTCTTCACTATTAGCAGCTGAACAAAAAGCATTGCAACCTCCAAAAGGAGGAAATGGATCATTATTGCAAACAGCCAGAAAGTTTCAAAGAGCTCTCTAACAAGTACCTCCAAACAAGGAATTACTAATCAGCCAAGGGAAGTTGGGGAAAGAGTTGTACATGGGAAACTTTCTCCTTTAAATTATACATTTAAGATGACCGGGCTACATTTAAGATGACCGGGCTACATTTAAGATGACCGGGCTACATTTAAGATGACCAGGCTACATTTAAGATGACCGGGCTACATTTAAGATGACCGGGCTACATTTAAGATGACCGGGCTACATTTAAGATGACCGGGCTACATTTAAGATGACCAGGCTACATTTAAGATGACCAGGCTACATTTAAGATGACCAGGCTACATTTAAGATGACCAGGCTACATTTAAGATGACCAGGCTACATTTAAGATGACCGGGCTACATTTAAGATGACCAGGCTACATTTAAGATGACCGGGCTACATTTAAGATGACCGGGCTACATTTAAGATGACCTGGCTACATTTAAGATGACCGGGCTACATTTAAGATGGCCAGGCTATTGACCAATCAATGACAAGGTATTGATTCTGCAGCACTCCCCCTACTGGGTGTATGGGTTCCATAAAATCTATTCTGCATAATCGTTCCGTTTCTTTGCATGGATCCAAGTGATCCAGAAGTATTCTCTATCAACAGGGGCGTGGTGTGACAGCCTACCATAGAGATAGTAGAGATCTATACAATGTTTTTTTATTTGGCAGAGACATACAAGAGCCCTCTATTCCTCTCGAAGGAGCTTACCCTGTGAGCTAGTGTGTAGCTAACACAGTCCCTGCGGATTCCCCCAAGCCAGTGCCCCCTCCACGCCGACTGATCCCAGTACAGATTGTGCTGCTGAGCCCCATAGGGAGGGAACGCTGGCAGCAGTTCCCAACCCCCCCCCAGCCATCATGTTTCATCAACGTTACCCTCCCACCACCATTAATGTCTGACTCTCGCCCCCCTGACCCATTTTCAGAATAAGTAGATAGCTGACACCCCCTCACACATGCGCTCACATACACAGGGAAGCTGCATTTGCCTGTACACACAATGCACGCACACACCAACACATCCTCTGTATGGGGTACACACCAACACATCCTCTGTATGGGGCACACACCAACATATCCTCTGTATGGGGTACACACCAACACATCCTCTGTATGAGGTACACACACCAACACATCCTCTGTATGGGGTACACACACCAACACATCCTCTGTATGGGGTACACACACCAACACATCCTCTGTATGGGGTACACACACCAACACATCCTCTGTATGGGGTACACACACCAACACATCCTCTGTATGGGGTACACACACCAACACATCCTCTGTATGGGGTACACACACCAACACATCCTCTGTATGGGGTACACACACCAACACATCCTCTGTATGGGGTACACACACCAACACATCCTCTGTATGGGGTACACACACCAACACATCCTCTGTATGGGGTACACACACCAACACATCCTCTGTATGGGGGGCACACACCAACACATCCTCTGTATGGGGGGCACACACCAACACATCCTCTGTATGGGGGGCACACACCAACACATCCTCTGTATGGGGGGCACACACCAACACATCCTCTGTATGGGGGGCACACACCAACACATCCTCTGTATGGGGGGCACACACCAACACATCCTCTGTATGGGGGGCACACACCAACACATCCTCTGTATGGGGGGCACACACCAACACATCCTCTGTATGGGGGGCACACACCAACACATCCTCTGTATGGGGGGCACACACCAACACATCCTCTGTATGGGGGGCACACACCAACACATCCTCTGTATGGGGGGCACACACCAACACATCCTCTGTATGGGGGGCACACACCAACACATCCTCTGTATGGGGGGCACACACCAACACATCCTCTGTATGGGGGGCACACACCAACACATCCTCTGTATGGGGTGCACACACCAACACATCCTCTGTATGGGGTGCACACACCAACACATCCTCTGTATGGGGTGCACACACCAACACATCCTCTGTATGGGGTACACACACCAACACATCCTCTGTATGGGGTACACACACCAACACATCCTCTGTATGGGGTGCACACACCAACACATCCTCTGTATGGGGTGCACACACCAACACATCCTCTGTATGGGGGGCACACACCAACACATCCTCTGTATGGGGCACACACCAACACATCCTCTGTATGGGGTACACACACCAACACATCCTCTGTATGGGGTGCACACACCAACACATCCTCTGTATGGGGTACACACACCAACACATCCTCTGTATGGGGTGCACACACCAACACATTCTCTGTATGGGGCACACACCAACACATTCTCTGTATGGGGCACACACCAACACATCCTCTGTATGGGCTGCACACCAACACATCCTCTGTATGGGGTGCACACCAACACATCCTCTGTATGGGCCGCACACCAACACATCCTCTGTATAGGGTGCACACCAACACATCCTCTGTATAGGGTGCACACCAACACATCCTCTGTATGGGGTGCACACCAACACATCCTCTGTATGGGCCGCACACCAACACATCCTCTGTATAGGGTGCACACCAACACATCCTCTGTATGGGCCGCACACCAACACATTCTTTGTATGAAGTGGGGGTGCTCTCAGGGACACTGCTGTTACACCTGGTGATCTTACACAACAGAAAGCATAAATGCATTTAATCTCAGTTACCCACGCTGCCTTGGGGGAAAGAGCGTTTCACCGTCCTACTGGTATTAATCTCTATCAGCTCGTCAGCCCAACTCGTACTGTCTGACACAAACACACACACAGACATGCACAGGGAACTGGGGTTAGATCTGCAAGAGTGTGTGTGGGTATTACGACTGTGCACGTGGGAGTGTGTTTGTGCGTGTTTGTGCATGTGCGCACGTGTGTGTGTGTGTTCAGGGGACGGCTTAGCAGAGCAGGACAGTGATGGAGCTTTCAAATCATCTGCTCTGGTCACTGGCAGCAGTTTGACACTTCACCCTCTAGAGCTTCCTGACTCCCAACACTAAAACAGCAGGCTGCCTCCCTACAGAATCATGTTCACAGTGCCTGTCAGCCTGCCATTCCAGCCACCAAAACACCTTGACATAAATCATACAAGTGTAATACAGCATATCAGGAAGTTGTGACATTTGATGACTTCCTAATATGGATGCCGTAGAGTTGGAGGTTCCCAAAGTCTATGCACAGTCCACCTAGTGTTTAACGTGAAGGAGAAAGTGAAATGATTAATTGTCGAATATTAAGCAAATTGTGACTGTAGACCCATGACTTTGTCTGTTGAAAGCAAGTCTGATCAAGTCCAAGCCCTCTCTATGAGCTTTAAACCATTCTCTATGTGGTTTGTTTCGGACTTCTCTCTCTCTCTCCCAGTGACTCCCCAGGGACCCAGTGTCTCTGAACCGTGAACCAGGGCCTTTATTACGACTGTGAACCAGGGCCTTTATTACAACTGTGAACCAGGGCCTTTATTACGACTGTGAACCAGGGCCTTTATTACGACTGTGAACCAGGGCCTTTATTACGAATGTGAACCAGGGCCTTTATTACGACTGTGAACCAGGGCCTTTATTACGACTGTGAACCAGGGCCTTTATTACGACTGTGAACCAGGGCCTTTATTACGACTGTGAACCAGGGCCTTTGTTACGAATGTGAACCAGGGCCTTTATTACGAATGTGAACCAGGGCCTTTATTACGACTGTGAACCAAGGCCTTTATTACGACTGTGAACCAGGGCCTTTATTACGAATGTGAACCAGGGCCTTTATTACGACTGTGAACCAAGGCCTTTATTACGACTGTGAACCAAGGCCTTTATTACGACTGCCAATGCGCTCTCTCAGTCTAGCTCTCTCACTCTAGCTCTCTCACTCTAGCTCTCTCACTCTAGCTAGCTCTCTCCCCCTCTCTAGCCCCTCTCTCCACCCTCTCTTTCGCCTTCCTCGAGCTCTCTCTCTCACCCTCTCTCTCACGCTAGCCCACATTAACTGGGTTTCAGTGTCATTATCTAAATTGAATGAGCAGCTCTGACTTCAGATGTGATCATTGTGCAATATAACATACTTCCTCTTTATTTTTTAAATAGCCCTTTTTGTGCCAGGGAATAGATTATCTTTCTATGAAGCCACACCACAGGAATCTTTCAAATAAATCAGGAAGATTTCTAGATCTAGATTCAATGCTATAGATCTACTCTATTCTAAACTGCTACTCTATGGGTCTGGCTTACCTTCTTCTCTCTCTACATCCATTGGCTCAGGCAGGTCCGTTGGGGAAGGGGTTGTAGTGGGGGGAGGGCTCTCAGTCAGGGCAGGTGACGTGAGCTCCTCCGCGATTGGTGGATGGGGTGTGGATTCCTCTGTGATAGGCTGAGGGGATGTTGTAGGGGGTGTTGCCTCTGTGGTAATGATGGATGTTGTAAGTTCCTCCTGCTCTATAGGTGTAGGTGATGGGGGGGGTGTTCGGGGTCTGTAATGGGGGGAGTCTGTTGGGTCCTTGGTCGGAAGGAGGGGCTCTTGAGGAGAGAGAGCATGTTCAAGGTAATGAGGGATGTATTAATTCATTAAAATGAATTGGAATGTCAGTGTACTTCCTGAATTGACTGGAATTTAAATGGAATTGACCCTGACTGTGACAGAGAGAATAAAAACAGTGATCTGGATAATTAAATAATCTGGTGATGACACGTGCCTGTCTGTCTGCACAAATGAACTGATGTGCCTGTCTGTCTGCACAAATGAACTGATGTGCCTGTCTGTCTGCACAAATGAACTGATGTGCCTGTCTGTCTGCACAAATGAACTGATGTGCCTGTCTGTCTGCACAAATGAACTGATGTGCCTGTCTGTCTGCACAAATGAACTGACGTGCCTGTCTGTCTGCACTGATGAACTGACTGTCCTGTCTGTCTGCACTGTGACGACCCTCCCCCTCTGTCTGCCAAATTCTTTCTATTGGCTCCTGTTTTCCTTAATAGTATGGCGGTAGGTGGAGCCGGGAGGGATGCTCGGGTGTGTCCCAGGGATAAATACATCTTTCCCTCATTCATTGAGGAGACTCTCTCCATGCAGACAAACCTGTATTTTTGTTTGTGACATTTTGTTGCATGTTTATTTTGGCACCTCAACACCCCTCATTACCACCATCTATGCACACAACCACTCACACTGCTTACTACACACATCATTGTTAATTGTATATAGTTTACTTTGGTTAATAAATATATTTTTGTTATTCCTTGATCTCTGTGTTGCCTCCCTTTTTGTTACGGGCTACGAGCCGGTTCGTGACAGCACAGATGAATTTATTATTATGTAGTCACATGACACACTTATGCGCGAGCACACGTACATATATGCACACATACAAAAACACACACTCTTACCCACCACGTCCTCTGTATTTTGTGTCTTTCCTGTCACATAAACACATTTGTGAATAATGAGACAATTTGTCACTTGTTTGGGTTAATGTAGGCAAGATAAATTATCACAATAACACGTAATGCCACCTGTCAGTCTGGGTGTCCCTGTCATTTGTTACCGTGGCTCTAGACAGCCATTTGCACAACGCTAATGATGATATTGTGATTCAGGGAGGGATTGAGAGACTGTTCCCAGAACACCTAATGACACCCAGATGAGTGACAGGATGGTTACTTGAACTTTTGACCTCCTACGGACTACTTTATAACCATGTGATTGGCTGGGTTTTAATACATGCTCATGTTTATGTTGAATTCTACTGGCCATTCTCTAAATCTGTTGAAGGGTCTGTTTGTACAAGATGGAGTCTGTTTGTACATGGAGTCTGTTTGTACATGATGGAGTCTGTTTGTACATGATGGAGTCTGGTTGTACATGATGGAGTCTGTTTGTACATGATGGAGTCTGTTTGTACATGATGGAGTCTGTTTGTACATGATGGAGTCTGTTTGTACATTATGGAGTCTGTTTGTACAAGATGGAGTCTGTTTGTACATGATGGAGTCTGTTTGTACATGATGGAGTCTGTTTGTACAAGATGGAGTCTGTTTGTACGTGGAGTCTGTTTGTACATGATGGAGTCTGTTTGTACATGATGGAGTCTGTTTGTACATGATGGAGTCTGTTTGTACATGATGGAGTCTGTTTGTACATGATGGAGTCTGTTTGTACAAGATGGAGTCTGTTTGTACAAGATGGAGTCTGTTTGTACAAGATGGAGTCTGTTTGTACAAGATGGAGTCTGTTTGAACATGATGGAGTCTGTTTGTACATGATGGAGTCTGTTTGTACAAGATGGAGTCTGTTTGTACATGATGGAGTCTGTTTGTACAAGATGGAGTCTGTTTGTACATGATGGAGTCTGTTTGTACATGATGGAGTCTGTTTGTACATGATGGAGTCTGTTTGTACAAGATGGAGTCTGTTTGTACATGATGGAGTCTGTTTGTACATGATGGAGTCTGTTTGTACATGATGGAGTCTGTTTGTACAAGATGGAGTCTGTTTGTACATGGAGTCTGTTTGTACATGATGGAGTCTGTTTGTACATGGAGTCTGTTTGTACATGATGGAGTCTGTTTGTACATGATGGAGTCTGTTTGTACAAGATGGAGTCTGTTTGTACATGGAGTCTGTTTGTACATGATGGAGTCTGTTTGTACATGGAGTCTGTTTGTACATGATGGAGTCTGTTTGTACATGATGGAGTCTGTTTGTACATGATGGAGTCTGTTTGTACATGATGGAGTCTGGTTGTACATGATGGAGTCTGTTTGTACAAGATGGAGTCTGTTTGTACATGGAGTCTGTTTGTACATGATGGAGTCTGTTTGTACATGATGGAGTCTGTTTGTACATGATGGAGTCTGTTTGTACATGATGGAGTCTGTTTGTACATGATGGAGTCTGTTTGTACAAGATGGAGTCTGGTTGTACAAGAGGGAGTCTGGTTGTACATGGAGTCTGGTTGTACATGGAGTCTGTTTGTACATGATGGAGTCTGTTTGTACATGGAGTCTGTTTGTACATGATGGAGTCTGTTTGTACATGGAGTCTGTTTGTACATGATGGAGTCTGGTTGTACATGATGGAGTCTGTTTGTACATGATGGAGTCTGTTTGTACATGATGGAGTCTGTTTGTACATGATGGAGTCTGTTTGTACATGATGGAGTCTGTTTGTACATGATGGAGTCTGGTTGTACAAGATGGAGTCTGGTTGTACATGATGGAGTCTGTTTGTACAAGATGGAGTCTGTTTGTACATGATGGAGTCTGGTTGTACATGATGGAGTCTGTTTGTACATGATGGAGTCTGTTTGTACATGATGGAGTCTGTTTGTACATGATGGAGTCTGTTTGTACATGATGGAGTCTGTTTGTACAAGATGGAGTCTGGTTGTACATGGAGTCTGTTTGTACATGATGGAGTCTGTTTGTACAAGATGGAGTCTGTTTGTACAAGATGGAGTCTGTTTGTACATGATGGAGTCTGTTTGTACATGATGGAGTCTGTTTGTACAAGATGGAGTCTGTTTGTACATGGAGTCTGTTTGTACATGGAGTCTGTTTGTACATGGAGTCTGTTTGTACATGGAGTCTGTTTGTACATGGAGTCTGTTTGTACATGGAGTCTGTTTGTACATGATGGAGTCTGTTTGTACATGATGGAGTCTGTTTGTACAAGATGGAGTCTGTTTGTACATGATGGAGTCTGTTTGTACAAGATGGAGTCTGTTTGTACAAGGGGGAGTCTGTTTGTACAAGAGGGAGTCTGGTTGTACAAGAGGGAGTCTGGTTGTACAAGAGGGAGTCTGGTTGTACAAGAGGGAGTCTGGTTGTACATGATGGAGTCTGTTTGTACATGATGGAGTCTGTTTGTACATGATGGAGTCTGTTTGTACATGATAGGGGCTGTGTGTGTGCACTCACACATGTGTATGCGTGAGTGTGTATGGCATGTAGACGTGTGAGTAAAAAAAAAAAGGTCAAGAAGTGTTTGTGCGTGTGTGACACAGGAGTCTGGTGCGGAGAGGATAGCTCATAATGGGGTGACTGGAATATTATCAAACCCATGGAAACCTTGTGTTTGTGTTTGACACCATTCCATGAATTCCTTTCCAGGCATTACTATGAGCCCATCCTCCCCAATTAAGGTAACACCAGCCACCTGTGGTGTGAGTGTAAGGTTTAAAGAGTCAGAGTCTGTGTTTTCTACTTAGCATAGAGGGAATCCTCTTGACCTGCCACAACCTGACCTGCAAAGGCAGCTTTAGGACGGGGAGGGGCCAAGGGTTAGGACTTGGTCTCTCTGGTCAGCCCTCATTTTCCCTCCCCCACACCCATCTGGCCAAAGTAGATCAGCCCGTCTAGTCACTAGACGGCTTGTCCCCTATCCATCTGAGCCTGCTCAATAGAAGGGACTGACCAGCTAACTGGCTGACCGGCTGGGGGAGGGACTGACTGACTGGCTGCCTGGCTGGCTGGGAGTGAGACTGACTGACTGGCTGGCTGACTGGGGGAGGGACTGACTGACTGGCTTACCAGCTGACTGGCAAGGGGAGGGACTGACTGACTGACTGGGAGAGGGACTGACTGACTGGCTGGCTGACTGACTGGGGGAGGGACTGACTGACTGGCTTACCAGCTGACTGGCAAGGGGAGGGACTGACTGACTGACTGGGAGAGGGACTGACTGACTGACTGGCTGGCTGACTGACTGGGGGAGGGACTGACTGACTGGCTTACCAGCTGACTGGTAAGGGGAGGGACTGGTTGACTGGCTGGGAGAGGGACTAACTGACTGGCTGCCTGTCTGGAAGTGAGACTGACTGATTGGCTGGAGGAGGGACTGACTGACTGGCTGACTGGCTGGGGGAGGAACTGACTGACTGGCTGACTGCCTCTGGGTGGGAGGCCCAGGAGACTAAGGGAGATGTTTCTGTAGTGTAGTGGCTGGCCCCATACACATGTTACTGGGCTGTTTAATCGGATAGACTCTGCTGTGTGAAGGGAAGCAGAGAGGAGCTTCTCTTTCCCCTATTATACAGCATAACACGCTTCCCCAACATACACTCTGCAGACAGACTTGTGTGGATGGAATGTGCGTTCTGTATGTAGGGAAGAAGGATGGTTACCCGTGTACAGACACACGCATACATGCACAAACCAACACAAACTCAATGAGAAAACCATACTCATGCTCACTCACTTGCACACACGCTCGCACGCACGTACCCCCCCCCCCCCCCCCCCCCCAATCTAAACACAGACAGGTCATAGTGCTGAGTCTTGAGACATCGTCAATGGGGACTGGAGAGTGGAGGGTTTGCAGGGCTTGGTACAGTCATTTGTTATGACTGGACTGGGAATTATAGGGTGTTCTATTCTTAGGTCTAGAGGGGTAGACTCCTGGTCAGACACAGCTTGTATTGTACCTGTAGGAAGGTGATGGGAGGTGGGAAGGTGGGGTGTGTGTGTGTGTGTGTGTGTGTGTTCCACCATCAGAGTAAGACCTCAGACCTCTGTTCCTAGGGAGGAAGAGGGGAGGATGAGGATGATTTATGAGTTTCACTGTGCCAAGCCATATGCCATCCACACAGACACACACGCACACACACACACACACACACACACACACACACACACACACACACACACACACACAGGTAATGAGACGCTCCAAACATCAGGGTCAGGCCCAAGCCAGATAAACTATTCTAACCACCAGATAAAAGATAAAGCAAGATACATCTTAGTGGTAGCTCTAAGTATAGCAGATCTGAAGCCCATTGTCAAGTGTATCAGAGTATCAAGCTTAGAGAAAGCTACTGATATGGTGTGGTATGCTGTACACTCTTAGTATCTAAAAGGGTTATTCTGCTGTCCCCATAGGATAATCCTTTAAGTTTCAGGTATAACCTTCTACCTGGAACCAAAAAGGTGCTCCTATGGGGACAGCCAAAGAACCCTTTTGGAAATCTTTTCGTCTTCTAAGAGTGTAGTTTGGAAGGTTTGGGGTCAGCTCCATTCAATTCTGGTCAATTCAGGAAGTGTACTGACATTTCAATTCCAACTCCAATTCTCTTCAGTGCTTTTCAATTAGGAAAAAAATGTTTTTAAAGACTTATTTCACCTTTATTTAACCAGGTAGGCTAGTTGAGAACAAGTTCACATTTACAACTGTGACCTGGCCAAGATAAAGCATAGCAGTGTGAACAGACAGCAACACAGTTACACATGGAGTAAACAATAAACAAGTCAATAACACAGTAGGAAAAAAGAAAAGAGGAGTCTATAGACATTGTGTACAAAAGGCATGAGGAGGTGGGCGAATAATTACAAATTAGCAGATTAACACTGGAGTGATAAATGTGCAAAAGAGCAGAAAAGTAAATAAATAAAAACAGTATGGGGATGAGGTAGGTAAATTGGGTGGGCTATTTACCGATGGACCATGTACAGCTGCAGCGATCGGTTAGCTGCTCAATTCAAAATGTTGAATTGGAATTGGGATTTTGTTTACTTTCTGAAAAGACTCGAATTGAAATGGAATGAACCCCAAACCTGGTAGTTTGTTAGACTGTGGTCTTCTCTAACAACAGTATAGCTGTCTCAGTGGTTGCCTAGTTGAAAATAACACACTGAAAATAAAATACAATAGACCCACTTACTGCGGTATATAAAATGAGCAATATGTCTGATGACAAAATGTCTTTAATTGTCTTTGTAGGAAATAGTATGCAATAATTGGTCAAATGTGACAATTCAAGTTTGTGTCACTACCTAACCTTGATCCTCACACTGTGGTCTTTGAAAAGTCCCTAAAGGAATTTAGACTGTGCTTCAGTCAGCTGCTCCTCAATCACAGCTTATCAGTGACTTTATTGGAGCTCCTGACGTCGGCCTAAAAAGTCCCTAAAGGAATTTAGACTGTGCTTCAGTCAGCTGCTCCTCAATCACAGCTTATCAGTGACTTTATCGGAGCTCCTGACGTCGGCCTAAAAAGTCCCTAAAGGAATTTAGACTGTGCTTCAGTCAGCTGCTCCTCAATCACAGCTTATCAGTGACTTTATCGGAGCTCCTGACGTCGGCCTAAAAAGTCCCTAAAGGAATTTAGACTGTGCTTCAGTCAGCTGCTCCTCCTCACAGCTTATCAGTGACTTTATCGGAGCTCCTGACGTCGGCCTAAAAAGTCCAAAAAGTGCTGCGCTGTTCAACAACACCACTTACTGGATTTCCTCAAAGAAAATTCTGACGACATCACAGACGACGTTCCTGGCATTCCCTCTTTCTTGGGCCTCTCCCTCCCTGCTTCCCACGTCCTAAGTGCTTTTCTGGAGGAACACGAGCGGCGCACCAGCTCCCTAGATGCCAGGTTTAAATTTAGCCTGGGACCGTCGTCGGTCGGAACAAGACCCGGTTCTGAGGACCACTTTATATTCATGGCCTTGACAGTGTGTGTTTGGTCCTGTCGGATATGGGCTCCTCAAACCCAGTCAGTCAAAAAGAATCCAGTCAGACAGTCCATACTGTAGCAGCTCAACGCCCACTCTCTCCTATGAATGAACTAGAGGGACTAGCCAGTAGCCACATATTGCATTAATGTCAACCAAGATGATGGCTTGACAATGATAATGCACAAGAGATAATGTACGTCTGAAATAAACACACACACCTATAACCTATAACTACTATCTATAATTTTGGACCTATCACTACCTCTACCTTCTCTAGGTGCCCTCCTCCCTGAATACTAGCAGAGGCTTCCTGAGTAGCGGTTGTGAACGGATGTGGTTCTGGTGTGGTAGTGGGGGTTATGGCTGTAGTTTCAGGTTCACTTTGACTTTCAGTTATGGAGGTAGTAGTGGTGGTTGAAGGTGGTCAAAGGCAAATGTTCTGAAAGTTCTGTGAGAAAGAAGATTCCAAGTTGACTAACAAACATCCCCCTCTCCAACCAAAACATCCCCCTCTCCAACCAAAACATCCCCCTCTCCAACCAAAACAACCCCTCCTGCCCAAAACATCCCCCTCTCCACCCAAAACATCCCCCTCTCCACCCAAAACATCCCCCTCCCGCCCAAAACATCCCCCTCTCCAACCAAAACATCCCCCTCCCGCCCAAAACATCCCCCTCTCCAATCAAAACATCCCCCTCTCCACCCAAAACATCCCCCTCCCTGTTTAAACCGAAACAATATTGGAAGCACTAAGACTAGTCTAAAAGCATATGTCATATATTTAAATCAATAAATAGTTTTAAAACAAATCGAATATAGATCTGCGAGTTTTACAAGTCTGTTTTAACTACTGTCCCCCATCCAGTCCTATAGGGTGCCGGTTGTAACATGCAATATTTTGTGAAAAATGAGTTCCTTGTCACAAAAAGTAACGGCGGCCCAGTCAGCCTGTAGACTAACTAATGAGAGACCAGTGAGAGACCAGTGCTGTCTGTCAGTTCTGATGTTGCCACTTTGCCCATGGTTTCCATCTAAACGCTCGGAGCAGAGAGTGTCTCCACAGAGAGAATCCCTAATCAAATTCCCTTTTATTCATTCCTCTAGGAGTTCCTCTCCCGGAATCACACCGCATTACAGCACACTTAAACATTCACACTCCCTCCCTCTCTCTCTCACACACACACACTCCCCCTCTCTCTCACACACACACACACACACTCCCCTGCTCTCTCTCTCACTCTCTCTCTCTTGCTCTGTCTGTCTGTCTGTCTGTCTGTCTGTCTGTCTCTCTCTCTCTCCTCTCTCTCATCCTTTTCCCCTGCCTCTGCTTTACCACCCACACACTCGTTCCCCACCCCCCCTCTTCTCTTTCATTATCTCTTTCTCTTCCATGCTTCTCCACCAGTGTGACTTCAGTCCAACATAAGTAAGAAAGAACTGTGGAAAGATTCCTCCAGTGAAAGCTAGCGTAGCTGGGATGAAAAGGACATAACGGTGCCAACAGTACAGGGAGGCCTATCAATAATATAGAAGACAAGACCAGCGCTGCAACCAACAAAGAAGAACAGAGGGAGCTGGATGAAGAACATAGAGATGGAACGATGCGTTAGATGGAGGGATAAAGGGATACATAAAAGAGAGAGTGGGTGTGAGAGAGAAAGTGGATGCAGCATCCTCTGCTTGGCTTGTTTTAACTTACTAGAACCACCGCCCATGGGGGCACCAGCGACTGCACCTGAAAAGGAGGGGGAGAGAGAGGGGGGGGGGACAAAAGAAAGAGGATAAGTATCTGTTTATTTATGCATTCATTTGACAAAGTCATCCCTCCCTCATTTATCATACTCTGTAGAAAGAGCAAGTAAATCAGCGTTCTTCAAATCTGGCCTGACCTGAGTGGGTGCAGGCTTTTGCTACAACCCAGTACCAAACACACCTGATTCAACCAATTAACTACCGTTGATAATTTGTCCATTAATCAGTTAAATCCATTGTGTTGGTGCTGGACGGGCACATTCCGTGGGACCAGGACAGCGGAAACACTGATCTATATGCAGTTCGTGGCAGGACGGGAGTAGCTGGCCTAGATGATTATTTTATGATCGCTAGCCCCCCCTCCCCCCCCACACACTACACAGCTTTGTTCTCTGCTCTTAGGTAAAGGGGAAAGAACTCTGCATCTCGATTTCTCTCTCTATCTCTTCCCCTCACTCTCTTTTCTTCCCCCTGTCCTTCTCTATTTTTTTTACGTAACTCATCTCTCTTTCATTCAGGACATTGGACAGAGACGTCTGGGGATTCCACATGCATCCTTCATACATGTTTCAAATAAATATTTATTATCAAAAATAACACAAGAACCTAACCTTTTATGCGTAAAGGATCCAACATAGTGTAACAATTCCAGTAAAAAGTGTCTGCTAAATGGCATATATGTGACATATTATATATACAATTTGTGTTTCAGAATACTTCATCCCTTAAAATCAAATGATTACCAACCCACAGTTTTAGTAATTACATATTAGATACATAGTTGTTACACTGTTACAGATCAACAACAGTGCATAAGACAAACCATTTTGGGTGACTGTACTTGACAAAACTGCAGTAAGTCGCTAACATTTATTGTTACCAGCAGTTTTCTTTCTATTCAGCGTACCTATAGTACCTTACCTACAGTAAGTAGACAGAATAGAATATTCTAGAATGAACTTTCTGTATGAGTGAGCTGTATAAGAGGGACCTGTTCAAAGGGAACATAGAATAGAACTGGGGCACATACAGGTGTTGGGGGATCCGTTGGGTGTGGGCAGGTATGAGCCAGCCTTCCAGGACTTGGCTTTGAAGCCCTTCTTGCAGCGCTGACAGTCCTGTCCCGTGGTGTTGTGTTCACACTGACACTGGAGGTCTCCCTCCTGCAGCAGGCACAGCGATGCATGTAGGTTACACTTACACCTGGGTACAGGAGACAGGAGGAAGAATGTGAGTGTGTGAAAGGAGAGGTGTGTGTGTGACTGTTTATGGATGTGCGAGATGTTTACACCAAGAGGGGATGACAAGTGAGTGTCTGTGAGTGGGTGTGTGGGGTTGTGTCTGGGTGTGTGAAAGGGTAGCAAAGGCACAGGAGTGAGTGTGTACTATATTGTATGTTGCAGCGACCTTGATCCAACACCTAGGCACCTCGTCAACAGATTCACATCCCTTGACGTAACAGTAAAGGTGATGGGTTCAAGCCCCAGTCAGGACTACCTACTAACTCCCTAACAATATCTTAAATGAAACAATAACACAGTTGACCTAAACCAGAAGAATGACAGGTTTTGTGTTATATATCACAGAAACGTTTGCAGGTTACATTTAGACACCTGAGTGGAGGGAAGAGAGGAGCAGTAGGAAGTCTCTTACATGCTGACTAGACCGGTTGCGAGCGTGCTGATTTTGTCCCATCCACACCAGACGCGATCAGGACACACAGGTTGAAATATCAAAATGAACCAACTATATTAATTTGGGGACAGGTTGAAAAGTATTTAACATTCATGGTAATTAGCTACCTTGCTTGCTGTTGATTGCTAATTTGTCCTGGGATATATAAACATTGGGTTGTTTTACCTGAAATGGACAAGGTCCTCTACTCCAACAATTAATCCACAGATAAAAGGGTAAACAAAGTTTGTTTCTAGTAATCTCTCCTCCTTCAGGCTTCTTCTTCTTCAGACTCTATATGTCGGTTGGCAACCAACTTTAAGGTGCGTTACCACTACCAACTGAACTGGAGTGTGGACTTCAGTTCATCTTTCAATCACCCACGTGGGTATATGCTCCTAAAAACCAATGGGGAGATGGGAGAGGCGGGACTTGCAGCGCATCAAACGTCACAAATAGAACCAGGTTCTATTTTAGCGCCTGGCTACACAGATGCACACGAGCAGTTCGGATGCAATGATTAAATAGCATGTATGTGTACATTTATTTAGCAACGCTCACGCATGTAACGCGAGAGGTGTGGCCAGCTTGTTAGACACCTGGGTGGAGGGGAGAGAGGAGCAGCAATAGTAAGTGTGTGAACTTGATTATAGTGAACACTTGGCAAAGTGTAATGTTTGATTTATACACACTTGCATTCAAGAGACAATAAGGAAGAATACAATGTGGATCTAGTACCATAACATCATTGACAGACAGCTCTGAACTCTCACTGATGCACACTCAAAACTACTGCTTGTTCAAGAATAAATCTGCTCAGTTTGGTCGATAATTGCCAGGAAAGCCGGGCTGATAGGTTTGTGTGTTTGAGTGTGCATGTTTGCGTACGTGCGTGCACGCGTGTTGTGTGGGCACATATTTATGTGTGTGTGTTTGCGTGCATGCGTGTTGTCTGTGACAAGGGGCAGAGCCCAGGTGGGTTGGTCCAGCCATAAGAATCATGAGACAGGAAATGAGGATCTTGAGGATGTCACGGTGGCTCTGACTTTAAATTACAGTCTTTTCCAGATGAGCGGCTGGATTCCAATCTGGTTTGTTCTGCTGGAGTGGACAGCTATCCGTCTACATCAAATATTCAATGAATGGGCCCTGTACACTGGCAAAATTACTACTTCAAGCTTCCTTCATCACTTCTCTGTCTCTCTCTCTCTCCGTCTGGACCCTTTCTTTCTCTCTCACAATCTCCCCTCTCTCTCTCTCAAATCAAATCAAATTGTATTTGTCACATGCGCCGACTACAACAGGTACAGTGAAATGCTTTCTTACAAGCCCCTAACCAACAATGCAGTTTAAAAAATAGAAATGAGAATAAGAAATAAAAGTTCCAAGTAGATAAAGAGCAGAGGTAAAATAACAATAGCGAGGCTATATATAGGGGGTACCGGTACAGAGTCAATGTGCGGGGGCACCGGTTAGTCAAGGTAATTGAGGTAATATGTACATGTAGGTAAAGTTATTAAAGTGACTATGCATAGATGATAACAGAGAGTAGCAGCGACGTAAAAGAGAGGGGGGGGGGGCAATGCTAATAATCTTGGTAGCCATTTTATTAGATGTTCAGGAGTCTGATGGTTTGGGGGTAGAAGCCTCTTGGACCTAGACTTGGTGCTCCTGTACCGCTTGCCGTGTGGTAGCAGAGAGAATAGTCCATGACTAGCGTGGCTGGAATCAATTTTTAGGGCCTTCCTCTGACACCGCCTGGTATAGAGGTCCTGGATGGAAGGAAGCTTGGTACTGGGCCGTACTCTCTCTATCTCGTCTCTCTAGTTTCAGATGTACACCTCCCTCCCTGCGTCACCAGTCCTCTCCTTTAACTGCATTACCTACATTATTACCTTTCGTTCCATTATAGCACCTAACTCTAGAACATAGTGGAGGAGTGTACACTAACACCCCAATCCACAAAACATCTCAGAGTATGAGTGATAGGACCTAGGATCTGTCCATATAATATTATTCATTATGATCTAAAAGGAAAATCTGACCCTAGATCAGCACTCCTATTCTGAGACACTATGTGGATACGGACCCTGGACTAAAACTTTATAGATCACAGTGAATCACTGAATCCATTCAGAGAGAAGCACAGCCCTATATTCACCTAGACACATGCACGTACACGCACGCACACACACATGCAAACAAATGCGTATACATTGAGGATACCAAACATTAGGAACATCTTCCTAATATTGAGTTGCACCCCTGACTTTTTTTTACCCTCAGATCAGCCTAAATTCATTGGGCCATGGACTCTACAAGGTGACAAAAGCGTTGCACAGGGATGGGGGGCCCATGTTGACTCCAATGCTTCCCATAGTTGTGTCAAGTTGGCTGGATATCCTTTGGGTGCTGGACTATTCTTGATACACACGGAAAACTGATGAGTGTGAAAAACCCAGCAGCGTTGCAGTTCTTGACACAAACCGGTGCGCCTTGCACCTACAACCATACCCCATTCAAAGGCACTTATATTTATTGTCTTGCCCATTCACCCTCGGAATGGCACACATACAGTCCATGTCTCAATTATCTCAAGGCTTAAAAATCCTTCTTTAATCTTAAGGATCCGCCCCTTTAAAAAAAATAAAAAAATTCACCTAAAATTACATACCCAAATCTAACTGCCTGTAGCTCAGGACCTGAAGCAAGGATATGCATTTTTCTTGATACCATTTGAAAGGGAACACTTTGAAGTTTGCAGAAATGTGAAACGAATGTAGGAGAATATAACACATTATATCTGGTAAAAGATAATACAAAGAAAAAAACATGCGTTTTTTTTGTCCCACCATCTTTGAAATGCAAGGGAAAGGCGCAATTTAGATGTTGTCCACCGGATGGCAGCATTGTATGTGCTAAGTTTTAGACTGATCCAATGAACCATTGTATTTCTGTTCAACATTTTGTGTTAAGACTGCTCAAATGTGCCTAATTGTTTTATTCGTAATTTTTTAAGTTCATAACTGTGCACTCTCCTCAAACAATAGCATGGTATTAGTTCACTGTAATAGCTACAGTAAATTTGACAGTGTAGTTAGATTAACAAGAATTTAAGCTTTCTGCCAATATCAGATATGTCTATGTCCTGGGAATTTTTCCTGTTACTTACAATGTCATGCTAATCACATTAGCATACATTAGCTCAACCATACCGAGAGTGGGATATCAATCTGTAGAGATCCTTAAGAGGATTTATTAACCTTAACCTGTCTCCTCCCCTTCATCTACACTGACTGAAGTGGATTTAACAAGAGACATCAATAAGGGATCATAGCTTTGACCTGGATGCACCTGTTCAGTCAATGTCATGAAAAGAGCAGGTGTTCTTAATATTTTGTATACTCAGTGTATGTGTGCACACTGGACATCTCTCTTTCTATGGGGCAGGTTTACTGGACATCTCTCTTTCTATGGGGCAGGTTTACTGGACATCTCTCTTTCTATGGGACAGGTTTACTGGACATCTCTCTTTCTATGGGACAGGTTTACTGGACATCTCTCTTTCTATGGGACAGGTTTACTGGACATCTCTCTTTCTATGGGACAGGTTTACTGGACATCTCTCTTTCTATGGGACGGGTTTACTGGACATCTCTCTTTCTATGGGACAGGTTTACTGGACATCTCTCTTTCTATGGGGCAGGTTTACTGGGTTCCCCTATGAGCCATCCTGGTGCATTACTCAGAGAGAGGATGTGACAGATCCAGGGATCCAGGGATGACTAAAACAAGAACTCACACTTTGACCAATTTAACTTCAGATTCCAACGTTTGTCCACGTTTCTCCAAACATGACATTTCTAAGTTTTGGACAACCTGGGTTGCCCCGCTGTTTTGGACAACCTGGGTTGCCCTGCTGTTTTGGACAACCTGTGTTGCCCTGCTGTTTTGGACAACCTGGGTTGCCCCGCTGTTTTGGACAACCTGGGTTGCCCTGCTGTTTTGGACAACCTGTGTTGCCCTGCTGTTTTGGACAACCTGGGTTGCCCCGCTGTTTTGGACAACCTGTGTTGCCCTGCTGTTTTGGACAACCTGGGTTGCCCCGCTGTTTTGGACAACCTGGGTTGCCCTGCTGTTTTGGACAACCTGGGTTGCCCCGCTGTTTTGGACAACCTGTGTTGCCCTGCTGTTTTGGACAACCTGGGTTGCCCCGCTGTTTTGGACAACCTGGGTTGCCCTGCTGTTTTGGACAACCTGGGTTACCCTGCTGTTTTGGACAACCTGGGTTGCCCCGCTGTTTTGGACAACCTGGGTTGCCCTGCTGTTTTGGACAACCTGGGTTGCCCTGCTGTTTTGGACAACCTGGGTTGCCCCGCTGTTTTGGACAACCTGTGTTGCCCTGCTGTTTTGGACAACCTGGGTTGCCCTGCTGTTTTGGACAACCTGGGTTGCCCTGCTGTTTTGGACAACCTGGGTTGCCCCGCTGTTTTGGACAACCTGTGTTGCCCTGCTGTTTTGGACAACCTGGGTTGCCCCGCTGTTTTGGACAACCTGGGTTGCCCCGCTGTTTTGGACAACCTGGGTTGCCCTGCTGTTTTGGACAACCTGGGTTGCCCTGCTGTTTTGGACAACCTGGGTTGCCCTGCTGTTTTGGACAACCTGGGTTGCCCCGCTGTTTTGGACAACCTGTGTTGCCCTGCTGTTTTGGACAACCTGGGTTGCCCCGCTGTTTTGGACAACCTGTGTTGCCCTGCTGTTTTGGACAACCTGGGTTGCCCTGCTGTTTTGGACAACCTGTGTTGCCCTGCTGTTTTGGACAACCTGGGTTGCCCTGCTGTTTTGGACAACCTGGGTTGCCCCGCTGTTTTGGACAACCTGGGTTGCCCTGCTGTTTTGGACAACCTGGGTTGCCCCGCTGTTTTGGACAACCTGGGTTGCTCCGCTGCTGTTTCCGGCGCCTCGCAGCTGTTTAAGTTTAGGCATTAATTCCGAATGGGTAAATTAAGGGTTAATGTTTGAGATATGGTAAAAAAAAATGCTGCCTGTCACTGGGATTGAATATGTGACCCTCGGAGCCGGAGCTCGCCGTTTACGCCCATCAGCCACCCCAATCCACAAGACCCTAGCAAAACCAATGCTTACTTGTTGCCAATAGTGCCTAGTGGCCAGTTTTGAAGGCATCTCCTGTCGTCCTGGGTACCGTGCGGACATCGGACTTCGAAGTAGATCTTGAGCAATGGCCTGACTGACTGACAGGCTACCCCATTACTGTACCTTATCAGCACCTGTGGATTATTTTATCTTCAGGAATAAATATTACTAGGAAAATAGAGTAGAGTAGATCTAGAATTTTGATCAAAACAATGAGTGGTTTGCCAGGTACTGTGTGGTTCCTGTAATAATGGTGTACATGTCAGAGTTTATAGAGGATTATAGGCTTCCCTTACGTCAATTAGAGTCATGTCAACTGAAGAACATACAACCATGTCTTGATACATGTATTTAGCAAGGGAAACGGTCTGCCACCCTTCTCTCGTGCTCGTTCTATTGCTCTCGCAAACACACACTTCATGTAGTGCTCCCACGCATGCACGCACGCACACACACACACACACACACACACACACACACACACACACACACAGAAACCCAAAAATTACAATTAGACAAGTATAGGTACAGTAGGGTTGAAAAATTCCAGGAACTTTCAATGAATTCCCTAGTTTTCCAGAAATCCTGGTTGGAGGATTTATTCCCTCCTGATTCCGGGAATCCTCTGAGCTGGATTTCGGGAGAACTAGGGAATTTATTGAACGTTAATAAATCTACATAATCCCACCCTTTTTCAGTGCTTTTTATTTCATTTGCAGCCTAATGAACATGACCCAGGGCTGGTTAAAGCCAAAACCAAAATGTGTAGCAAGATGCTGCAGCCCACCCTTAACCTGCTTTGCCCAACTCCTGACATACACACACCTTCCCCCTCTCCCATCTCCACCCCGGAACTACTGTCTTTTTCCAGATGAGTGATTGTAACACTCAGGCTTTTGAAGAGTGGGAGTTCTCCTTCTCTCTACTCACAGTCCCTCTGCACACTAATAATACATGGGCCACAATCACAATATGTTAATGTCTGACTGCTGCATCTCCCCCACTGCAGTCATCAAACTGAAGTGAGTGTAGCAGTGAGGGAGGGAGGGAGCTCTTAGCTGGGGACAGGACATCAGGATCCATCAGAGAGAGAGAGAAACTGTACAGAGAGAGAGAGGGAGACTGAGACAGAGAGCGAGACAGAGACAGAGACCTGACAGAGAGAGATATATGAAAACGCATCACTCTGTCCGCTAGGTAGTAGCTCCACTTGTACAGACAGACAGGTGGACAGATGGACGGAGACAGACACAGCCAAAGCTGAACTGTGTTTGAATGTGATTGTCCGTCCGTCCGTCTGCCTGTCTATCTGTCATTCTGCCTGCCTGCCTGTCTTTCTGAATTAACTTGTGCACCTGTCTAGCTATCTCTCTCTCTCTCTCTCTCTCTCGTGGCATTACAGTGTGTGTGTGTGTTCGTTGTGAGATGCGGGCAGGAGAGCCAGTTGGAGACAGCAGAGAGATGGGGCAATTAGAGAAATAAATACGAATAAAAGATAAACAAACATCAAGGGAGCATCATGTGGAGGAGAGGAGAGGAGGAGGGAGTGATGGAGGCTAGGAGAAGAGAATGGAGAGATGGAGGAGAGAAGGAGGGAGAGATGGAGGCTAGGAGAGGAGAAAGGAAAGATGGAGGAGAGAAGAGAAGTGACAGATGAAGGAGAGAAGGGACAGATGGAGGCTAGAAGAGGGAGAGATGGAGGCTAGGAGAGGAAGAGGGAGAGATGGAGGCAGGAGAGGAGGGAGAGATGGAGGAGAGGAGATGAGAAAGGAGAGATGAAGGCTAGCAGAGGGAGAGATGGAGGAGAGGAGAAGGGAGAGATAGAGGAGAAGGGAGAGATGGAAGGGAGGAGAAGGGAGAGACGGAGGGGAGGAGAAGGGAGAGACGGAGAAGGGAGAGATGGAGGTTAGGAGAGGAGGGAGAGATGGAGGAGGGAGAGATGGAGGCTAGGAGAGGAGGAGGGAGAGATGGAGGTTAGGAGAGGGGGAGGGAGAGATGGAGGAGGGAGAGATGGAGGCTAGGAGAGGAGGAGGGAGAGATGGAGGCTAGGTGAGGAGGAGGGAGAGATGGAGGCTAGGAGAGGAGGAGGGAGAGATGGAGGCTAGGAGAGGAGGAGGGAGAGATGGAGGAGGGAGAGATGGAGGCTAGGAGAGGAGGAGGGAGAGATGGAGGCTAGGAGAGGAGAAAGGAAAGATGGAGGAGAGGAGAGAAGTGACAGATGGAGGAGAGAAGGGACAGATGGAGGCTAGAAGAGGGAGAGATGGAGGCTAGGAGAGGAAGAGGGAGAGATGGAGGCAGGAGAGGAGGGAGAGATGGAGGAGAGGAAATGAGAAAGGAGAGATGAAGGCTACCAGAGGAAGAGGGAGAGATGGAGGAGAGGAGAAGGGAGAGGGAGAGATGGAAGGGAGGAGAAGGGAGAGATGGAGGGGAGGAGAAGGGAGAGACGGAGAAGGGAGAGATGGAGGTTAGGAGAGGAGGGAGAGATGGAGGAGGGAGGGATGGAGGCTAGGAGAGGAGGAGGGAGAGATGGAGGTTAGGAGAGGAGGAGGGAGAGATGGAGGAGGGAGAGATGGAGGCTAGGAGAGGAGGAGGGAGAGATGGAGGAGGGAGAGATGGAGGCTAGGAGAGGAGGAGGGAGAGATGGAGGAGGGAGAGATGGAGGCTAGGTGAGGAGGAGGGAGAGATGGAGGAGGGAGAGATGGAGGCTAGGTGAGGAGGAGGGAGAGATGGAGGCTAGGAGAGGAGGAGGGAGAGATGGAGGAGGGAGAGATGGAGGCTAGGTGAGGAGGAGGGAGAGATGGAGGCTAGGAGAGGAGGAGGGAGAGATGGAGGCTAGGAGAGGAGGAGGGAGACAGCTGGAAGCAGCCGTTAATAGGCCTTCATCTCTCAGTCTTCTTTTACACGTGTTCCTCTCCTCTCCTCTTCTCTCTCTCTCTCTCTCCCTGGGGACTCAACCATCTCGCTCTCTCTCTCTCTTCCCTCCTTGTCTCCTCCCTCCCATCCAATGGACTATACAATGTAGAGGTGTTGGGTTGCGGGGGCGAGGGAAGTAGGAGAGAAACCCTTCCTCCGAGATGAAGGGATGACAGAGGAGAGGAGGATGGAGGAGGCTTTACCACTCTGTGTGTGTGTGGGGGGGGGGGGGGGGGACCAAAGCTGCCAATCAGCCTTGCTCCCTGACCGCAGGGGGAACACCAGGAGGACGGTCCGCATGGATGCTTCTCTAACCTGGGATGACAGACAGACTGCATCAATGCAGCTTCACACACAGCAGGGGAGATCTCCCTCCTGTCCTTTTTCTCTCTCTCGCTGTTCATTCATCCATCACGGAGAAAGTACTGTAGTGTACATGTTCGCAACTTACCTAGCTATCTTAAGATGAATGTGCTAACTGTAAGTTGCTCTGGATAAGAGTCTGTTGTCTGTTAAATGACTAACATGTAAAGGTAATGTCTCTGTGTCTTCGCTGTTTGGAAGGAAATGACAAGGTTAGTTCTATTGCCATGGTGCTTTTCTCAATGACTATGGCCCAAGTGGCATCCTATTCCCTTTGTAGTGCCCTTTTGATCAGGCGGCAGGTGTCCTAGTGGTTAGAGCGTTGGGCCAGTAACTGAAAGGTTGCTGGATTGAATCCCTGAGCTGACAAGGTTAAAACAAAATCTGTCGTTCTGCCCCTGAACAAGGCAGTTAACCCACTGATCTACCGTATAACTCCAAACTCTCACTAGCTGGCTATTCTCCTCCTTCTGGTTCATATGCTCTAGGCAAACCAGGTACTGGTGTGCTGTCTGGGACCACAACGCTTTAGACACACACACATACCCACGCACGTACGCACACTCACGCTCCATAGTGTGGAGACGGGTCATTGATCAGCAGGTCTTATTGGCCTCGCCTAATGTCTTTATCACCACCCATCTCCTCTTCCCCGTCTCCTCCCCTCCCTCCTCCTCCAATCGTAAATTCAGTGGAGCTAATTGGACATGACTGCGTTTATGTTCCTGCTTCATAAATTTCTTTACTCTGAAGGAGGATCGATTTTCCTGGAGTGCAGTGCAGTCTCTCGGAGCAGAGGGGTTTGTGTGTGTGTGTGTGTGTGTGTGTGTGTGTGTGTGAGAGAGAGCGATCTCCGACCTCCCTCCTTTCCTCTCACTCTCTCTCTCTCTCCCTTATCTTTCTCTCCCTTATCTCTCTCTCCCTTATCCCGCTCTCTCTCTCTGTCTTTCTCTTTTATGGGCTCAGGTGATCTATAACGGAACTCCCCTTCAATGATCTGATGACCGAGATAATTGTCGGTCTATTCACAGCTCTTCCCTCATTCAGACCAAGGGGTAGTTTAAAGTTTCAATCATTTCATTTTCATTACATTTTTCATCGTTGTAAAATGACTGTGACCATAAAAGCTCATGAAGTTTGTAATGTAGATGCAATCTAGTCTGTCTGTCTGTTTTCACTGTTGTTTTGGACTTGTATTCCAGACAACATCGGATGGAATCTCTCTCTGTTGTAACGTCTGTGGGAGCTTGGGACATGCTAAAGGGAATGTGCTTTTAGGGTAAATAAGCACACTCCCCTGCTCCCATACACACACACACTCCCCTGCTCCCATACACACACACACTCCCCTGCCCCCATACACACACACACACTCCCCTTCTCCCATACACACACACACACTCCCCTTCTCCCATACACACACACACTCCCCTGCTCCCATACACACACACTCCCCTGCTCCCATACACACACACTCCCCTGCTCCCATACACACACACTCCCCTGCTCCCATACACACACACACTCCCTGCTCCCATTCACACACACTCCCCTGCTCCCATTCACACACACTCCCCTGCTCCCATACACACACACACTCCCCTGCTCCGATACACACACACTCCCCTGCTCCCATACACACACACACACTCCCCTGCTCCCATACACACACACACTCCCCTGCTCCCATACACACACACACTCCCCTGCTCCCATACACACACACACTCCCCTTCTCCCATACACACACACACACTCCCCTTCTCCCATACACACACACACTCCCATGCTCCCATACACACACACTCCCCTGCTCCCATACACACACACTCCCCTGCTCCCATACACACACACTCCCCTGCTCCCATACACACACACTCCCCTGCTCCCATTCACACACACTCCCCTGCTCCCATTCACACACACTCCCCTGCTCCCATACACACACACACTCCCCTGCTCCGATACACACACACTCCCCTGCTCCCATACACACACACACACACTCCCCTGCTCCCATACACACACACACTCCCCTGCTCCCATACACACACACACTCCCCTTCTCCCATACACACACACTCCCCTGCTCCCATACACACACACACTGCCCTGCTCCCATACACACACACACTCCCCTGCTCCCATACACACACACACACTCCCCTGCTCCCATACACACACACACTCCCCTGCTCCCATACACACACACACTCCCCTGCTCCCATACACACACACACTCCCCTGCTCCCATACACACACACACTCCCCTGCTCCCATACACACACACACTCCCCTGCTCCCATACACACACACACACACACACTCCCCTGCTCCCATACACACACACACACACACTCCCCTGCTCCCATACACACACACTCCCCTGCTCCCATACACACACACTCCCCTGCTCCCATACACACACACTGCCCTGCTCCCATACACACACACTCCCCTGCTCCCATACACACACACACTCCCCTGCTCCCATACACACACACACTCCCCTGCTCCCATACACACACACACACTCCCCTGCTCCCATACACACACACACTCCCCTGCTCCCATACACACACACACACACTCCCCTGCTCCCATACACACACACACACTCCCCTGCTCCCATACACACACACACACACACTCCCCTGCTCCCATACACACACACACACTCCCCTGCTCCCATACACACACACACACACACTCCCCTGCTCCCATACACGCACACACACACACTCCCCTGCTCCCATACACACACACTCCCCTGCTCCCATACACACACACTGCCCTTCTCCCATACACACACACTCCCCTGCTCCCATACACACACACTCCCCTGCTCCCATACACACACTGCCCTGCTCCCATACACACACACACTCCCCTGCTCCCATACACACACACACACACTCCCCTGCTCCCATACACACACACACACTCCCCTGCTCCCATACACACACACTCCCCTGCTCCCATACACACACACTCCCCTGCTCCCATACACACACACACTCCCCTGCTCCCATACACACACACACTCCCCCGCTCCCATACACACACATACACCCATACACACACACACACTCCCCCGCTCCCATACACACACACACTCCCACGCTCCCATACACATACACACTCCCCTGCTCCCATACACACACACACTCCCCCGCTCCCATACACACACACACTCCCCTGCTCCCATACACACACATACACCCATACACACACTCCCCCGCTCCCATACACACACACACACACACTCCCCTGCTCCCATACACACACACATACACCCCTGCTCCCACACACACTCCCCCGCTTCCATACACACACACACTCCCCCGCTCCCATACACATTCCCCTGCTCCCATACACACACACATACACCCCTGCTCCCACACACACTCCCCTGCTCCCATACACACACACACATACACCCCTGCTCCCACACACACTCCCCCGCTCCCATACACACACACATACACCCCTGCTCCCATACACACACACATACATCCCTGCTCCCACACACGCACTCCCCCGCTTCCACACACACTCCCCTGCTCCCACACACACACACACACACACACTCCACCTCTCCCATACACATGCACACATACACATGCATACACACGCACCCATGCATACTAGCACTTAGGCACACACGCAAACACACACATACAATTAGACACACATACACAGACACACTGCTAAAGGTTTTGGGTTGAGGGTTCACTGACCTTAAACATGACCCAGAGGAAAATGGGACAGAAATGTCCAGCACTAAGACACTTTAAGTATTGAAGTCTTTGAAATGACCTTGATTGCCTTAGTAATCTCTCTCTCTCTCTCTCTGTGTGTGTGTGTGTGTGTGTGTGTCTGTGTGTGTGTGTGTGTGTGAGAGTGTGAATGAAAGTGAGAGTGTGAGCGTTTGTGTGGCTTACACTGACATCCCCTGTGTCTACAGAAGCAATGGGTATCCCTGCCCAGTATCCCTTCCCAGTATCCCTTCCCAGTATCCCTGCCCAGTATCCCTGTCCAGTATCCCTCCCAGTATCCCTGCCCAGTATCCCTGCCCAGTATCCCTGCCCAATATCCCTTCCCAGTATCCCTGCCCAGTATCCCTATCCAGTATCCCTGTCCAGTATCCCTGCCCAGTATCCCTGTCCAGTATCCCTGCCCAGTATCCCTGCCCAGTATCCCTGCCTAGTATCCCTGTCCAGTATCCCTGCCCAGTATCCCTGCCCAGTATCCCTTCCCAGTATCCCTGTCCAGTATCCCTGCCCAGTATCCCTTCCCAGTATCCCTTCCCAGTATCCCTGCCCAATATCCCTTCCCAGTATCCCTGCCCAGTATCCCTATCCAGTATCCCTGTCCAGTATCCCTGTCCAGTATCCCTGCCCAGTATCCCTGCCCAGTATCCCTGCCTAGTATCCCTGTCCAGTATCCCTGCCCAGTATCCCTCCCAGTATCCCTGCCCAGTATCCCTGCCCAGTATCCCTATCCAGTATCCCTGTCCAGTATCCCTGCCCAGTATCCCTGTCCAGTATCCCTGCCCAGTATCCCTGCCCAGTATCCCTGCCTAGTATCCCTGTCCAGTATCCCTGCCCAGTATCCCTGCCCAGTATCCCTGTCCAGTATCCCTGCCCAGTATCCCTGCCCAGTATCCCTGCCCAGTATCCCTGCCCAATATCCCTTCCCAGTATCCCTATCCAGTATCCCTGCCCAGTATCCCTGCCTAGTATCCCTGTCCAGTATCCCTGCCCAGTATCCCTTCCCAGTATCCCTGTCCAGTATCCCTGCCCAGTATCCCTTCCCAGTATCCCTTCCCAGTATCCCTGCCCAGTATCCCTTCCCAGTATCCCTGCCCATTGTAAATATGGTATTGGAACTGATACCAAATATTTCCTCTATATAGTTTGCTTACTTACTTACTGTACTATATTGTGTGAATACTTCCTATATTTCCTATTCTTATTTATCATGTGTTTTTTTCTAGTAATACATTGTTATTCATTATTGCATTGTTGTGTTTTGAGTTTGCAAGAAAGGCATTTCACGGTACTTGTGCATGTGACTTTAAAACTAGAAACTAGATCTGTCTGTGTGCATGCAGAGGTTTGTGTGTGTGTGCGTGTGTGTGTGTGTGTGTGTGTGTGTGTGTGTGTGTGTATATATATCTGTACTGCTGTGTTTGTGTATGTATACCTGTGTAAATAATTCACACAGGATGCATTAAATTGCTTTTGCGTGCCTAGCGCTGGACTGGGCTGTGTGGAAAAAGAGAGAGGGAGGGAGGGGAGGGAGGGGAGGGAGGGAGGGAGGGGAAGAGGGAGGGAGGGAGGGGAAGAGAAGGGGAGAGAAGAGAGAGAGAGAGAGGGGGAGCGAGAGAGACCGATGCAGAGTGCAGACTGAAGTAATACAGGACCACTCTACAGTATGTACTTACTGTATGCTGAACAGCAGCCGCCCTATTGGAAATATATAAATAATGAGACTTTGCCACGGCCTGTTTTAAACTCTTCTCTTCTCAGAGGACTCTTCTCACGCACAGAGGTGCAGTAGTGTAGAAAAATAGATGGTGGAAGAACATGTCCATCCTAAATGGGACCCTATTACCTATGTAGTGCACTACTTTTGTTCCCTATATACTTCAGTCTGAGACTGACATCATTGAAGTCATTTGTGGTGACGTCAAAATGAGGGCTGTTGTACAAAACAAAGTCATCCGCGTTTGGATCATCTCTAACCAAATCAGAGTATCAAAGCAAATAAGGAATTTACAAAACACCACTTTACCCACGTGTGTTCTGGCTCTGGCCCAACCCATCGCTTTCTGGACCAATCATCCGCCCTTGAGTGTTAGTGGATAGATCCATATAGGGCTGTGCTGCTTTGGATAATAGGAATAGTTTGTGTGTGTGTGTGTGTGTGTGTCTCCAGAGTCCACCACTGCTGAATGTGTTTTAATGAATACTGCAGATGGGATGAGCGCTTGGGGAGGGATGGGGGGATGGAGAGAGGGAGGGATAGAGAAGAGGGGGGTCTACACAGATATGGAACGGTTTCAAAAAGAAAAGAGAGTGATAAGAAGAATTGAAAAGAAAGAGAGTAAGAAGTGAGAGCCTGGCCGAGGAAGAGAGGGATGAAAAAATGCTGAAGGACAGCAGCGATGGGGGGGATGAGAGTTTTGGCGGGATGCCTCCTCTGTGTATGGGCCCCCAGGGTGCTGGTACAGGGTTACTGAAGATCTGCGTGCCTGCAAGGCCTACTGTGTGTGTGTGTGTCTTTTTATCTTTGTGTGTTTGTCTGTCTGTCTGTGTGTGTGTGTGTGTGTCTGTGAGTGTATGTGTATGTGTCTTTGTGTGTGACTGTGTGTATATGTACCTGTGTATGTGTCTGTGTGTGTGTGTCTGTGTGTGTGTTTGTCTCTGTGTGTCTCTTTGTTTCTGTGTGTCTGTTTGTCTGTGTGCGTGCGTGGCTGTGTATTTATCGTTGTATGTGTCTTTGTGTGTGACTGTGTGTATATGTATCTGTGTATGTGTGTGTGTGTCTGTGTGTGTGTTTGTCTCTGTGTGTCTCTTTGTTTCTGTCTGTCTGTTTGTCTGTGTGCGTGCGTGGCTGTGTATGTATCTGTGTATGTGTGCGTGCGTGGCTGTGTATGTATCTGTGTATGTGTGTCTGTGTGTATGTCTGTGTTTGTCTGTGTGTCTGTGTTTGTGTCTGTGTGTGTGACTGTGTGTGTATGTATCTGTGTATGTGTCTGTGTGTCTGTGTTTTGTGTGTCTCTTTGATTCTGTGTTCTGTGTGTGTGTGTGTGTCTGTGTGTTTGTGTGTATGTTTGTGTCTGTGTGTCTGTGCGTGTCTGAGTATGTATCTGTGTATGTATTTGTGTGTGTGTGTCTGTGCATGTCTGTGGGTGTGTGTGTTTCTGTGTGTCTGTGTGTCTGTTTGTCTGTGTGTATGTTTGTCTGTGTGTGTGTGTGTGTGTAAAAGGATTGGAAAGAAGCAGGTAAACTGCAGATATTCTATCCTTTCCTTCAAGGTGTAATGTCCACTCCCTGCCCCCAAATGAAATCGCTGATGTGTTAAGAGGCTATTTACACGCCAACACATACAGTCACACACACAGGGTCGCAGATGTAATCACAGGGTCGCAGATGTAATCACAGGGTCGCAGATGTAATCACAGGGTCGCAGATGTAATCACAGGATACAGTGAAATTGTAATGCCCCGAGCACCAACAGTGAAATACATATTTACAGCTGTAACAGCTGTCCATTGGGGGGTTGGGGGCAGGGTAAATTCTCGTTGTGAGGCGGGAGCAGTTGCCGTACTAGGCCGTGATGCAACCCGACAGTATGCTCTTGATGGTACTCCTGTAGAACACTGTGAGGGCCCTCGGGGACAGGCTATATTTCTGAAGAGTTGCTGCCGTGCTTTCTTCACCACGGTGTCCGTGTGGGTTGACCATTTCAACTCAGAGATGTGTACGCAGAGGAACTTGTGCAGAGGAACGCAGAGGCACCACGTCAGAGTGGTTTGACCATTTCAACTCATCAGAGATGTGTACGCAGAGGAACTTGTGCAGAGGAACGCAGACGCACCACGTCAGAGTGGTTGACCATTTCAACTCATCAGAGATGTGTACGCAGAGGAACGTGTGCAGAGGAACGCAGAGGCACCACGTCAGAGTGGTTGACCATTTCAACTCATCAGAGATGTGTACGCAGAGGAACTTGTGCAGAGGAACGCAGAGGCACCACATCGTCAGAGTGCCTACCTCCTCTCTGAAGGCTGTCTCATTGCTGTTGGTAATCAGGCCTACTACTGTCGTGTTGTCAGTGAACTTGATGATGGAGTTGTAACTGTGTTAGGCCAAGCAGTTGTGGGTATACAGGGAGTACAGACGGGAACTGAGGACACCCTTGTGAGATCCCCGTGTTGAGGATCAGGCTGGAGGAAATAATGTTGCTTACCTTCACCGCCTGGGGGCTTCGCACCAGAAAGTCCAGGACCCAGTTGCATAGGGAGGAGTTCAGTCCCAGGGTTGTGAGCTTTATGATGAGCTTAGACGGCACTATGGTATTGAAGGCCAAACTGTAGTCGATGTACAGCATCCACACATATGCATACAGTTACTTAAAGTGATTTTGTAGTTTATACTTAAACCGATAGTCACTGTGAGTCAGCCACCACTAAGCCACGCCTCCAATAGAATTTCCCAGTGTGCCTTGCCTTTCGAGTGAATTGTAGAGTTACCACCCATGACTGTATTTGTTAGTGACAGAGACATGCTTGTTGAATTCCTTCGTGTTCTGTCCTGTGGCCTTCACCAAATTAGTTCCTAGGTGAATATAATCATTATAATTAAACTCTTTATGACAATACATTACATATCTCATAAGGCCTTATTTTGAGGCCTATTTTTACCCTAATATGATGGTCTGAAACTCATGGTTAACAAGCCACATCAGGCCTGCAAGTAGGGTTGCAAAATTGCAGTAACTTTCACCAAATTCCCCCAAAATCCTGTTTTGGAGAATTTCCAGGCATCTTCCAACTGGGATTTCTGGAACATTTGGGAAATGTACATTCATTTTTCAATCCTACCTGCAAGTCACATTATGCTGGCTTGCAAAGTGATGTGTAATTCCTATTGGAATCCAGTCAGAGTTAGGATATCCAATAGTTGGAATTTTTATTCACCAGCTTTCATAATGGCTGCCAGAGTTAGGAACAGTCTTTTTTTAAACCTTTATTTAACTGGGCAAGTCAGTTAAGAACAAATTCTTATTTTATTTAACTAGGCAAGTCAGTTAAGAACAAATTCTTATTTTCAATGACAGCGGGCTAACTGCCTTGTTCAGGGGCAGAAGGTCAGATTTTGACCTTGTCAGCTCAGGGATTTGATCAACCTTCCAGTTACTAGTCCAACACTCTAACCACTAGGCTACGTGCCGCACCGTGTGATTACAGGTGCAAAAAATCAAACTAAACGATTGGATTAGTTTAGAAAAATGTACGTTATTAATCTTTGTGTAGCATAATATTAATCAATCAATCACGACATGTACATGTAAAAAAACACAGATATTAAAAACAATTTTAGAAATCTACCTGCAGTAGAGCATGCTGGTTAAAAAGTTAATTTGCTATCATAATTTAAAAAATGTAGTTGATGTGACCATTTCGTTTTGAGTCAGTACCACATAAAAATGTTAGGTAATAATTACATTTCATTGACTTTAAGTTTAACTTACTAGAAGTATTTGAGTTAAAAATGCCTTGTGGTTTACAGTGTAGGAAAGGGGGTTACCTAGTCAGTTGTACTACTGAATGCCTTCAACTGAAATGTGTCTTCCACATTTAACCCAACCCCTCTCAATCAGAGAGGTGCGGGGGGCTGCCTTAATTGACATCCACGGCGCCCGGGGAACAGTGGGCTAACTGACTTGCACAGGGGCAGAATGACAGATTTTTACCTTGTCAGCTCTGGGATTTGATCCAGCAACCTTTCAGTTATTGGCCCAACACTCTAACCACTAGTCTACCTGCCACCCTCTGAGTGCTGATCGAGGGTCAGTTTAGCCTTCTATATCATAACGAATAAGATTACATGGACAGATCCTAAATCAGCACTCTTACTCTATGTAATAACAAGAAGGAGGGCTATGGTGCACCATCCTAATGCCTAGCATGTACCAACCTGACCCCTCAAACTCTCTTGTGGTTTGCATGCTATGGGAAACATTTCTGCTCGGGGGTTCTACACAAAGTGCAAGGATTGTGTGAGTGTGTGTCTGTGTAACTGTTGGGTATGCCCGCAAACGTCTGTGTTTGTATACTGTATTTATAAGTGTGTGTGTATTAATTCATAATTCAGGGTTTGCCCGGTGCGAGAAGAGGAGCTGAGATCAGCCAAAGGACAAGGGTTAATGTAATTATCCTGCTAAAACCTTGAGAGGGAGAGAACATCATTAGTCATAGAATAAATGGAGAACAGAGCTACCCCAGCCTCAGGCCTGGGAGAGAGAGGGAGGGATGAAGAGCAGGGAGGGAGAGGAGGGGGGGGGGGGGGGCAGGGAGAGAGTGCGAGAGAGACAGGCTATGTGCTCACTGCCCACAACATGAGGTGGAAACTGAGCTACTCTTCCTAACCTCCTGCCAACTGTATGTCCATATTAGAGACACATATTTCCCTCAGATTACACAGACCCACAAAGAATTTGAAAACAAATCCAATTTTGATAAACCCCCATCCAGTATCTATTAGGTTAAATACAACAGTGTGCCACCACAGCAGCAAGATTTGTTACCTGTTGCTACAAAAAAAGGGCAACCAGTGAAGAGCAGACAGCATTATAAATACAACTCATATTTATGTTGATTTGTTTTCCATTTTGTACTTTAACTATTTGCACATCGTTACAACACTGTACATAGCCATAATATGACATTTGAAATGTCTCTATTCCTTTGTAATGTTTACTGTTCATTTCTGATTGTTTATTTCACTTTTGTTTGTTATCTATCTCACCTGCTTTGGCAATGTAAACATGTTTCTCATGCCAATAAAGGGAGGGAGAGGTAGGGAGAGGGTGTGTGTGCGCGTGGGTTTTTCTTATTAAAAATATAATTTCACAGCGATTTCGATGATACAATGATACCATACACCACTCAGTGCTTATTCTCTCACATAAAAAGAAATTGAGCAAACAGTGTCGAATTTTAGCAACCAGGAAATGACACAGCGATTTCCACTAGATAACACAGCCACAAAGTCAGAACAGCTTTCCCAGTTTGACAACAGATGTCGCTCCGCCAATCACAACACTAGTAATACTGTGAAATATTATCATTCCACTATTAGCAGCATATATATTCAGCCAGGTCCCCCGTTATACAAGTCAGCAGTTGTGACCCGTCAGTCAGGGCAGAGCCCCACCTGTTTTGAGTCCACCCCACCTGTTTGTTGTCTGTTTAGCATTTTACTTTGGCATTAATATGTGTCACATATCAGTTTGCAAACAATGTAAAATAAAATAATTGAGTTAATAAAGCTGCTGCTTTCTTGAGTAAGGCAGCTCCAAAATGCAAGAGTTTCAGCCAAGCTCAGTGCTTTCTGTGGTTGTGGAGCAGCCAACGGAAAGTACAAGGCATAGGGGTTAGTAATGTTCTCTAGTTGCGCCTTGATTGGCTCAGTGTTCTGTCACCTTGATTGGCTCAGTGTTCTGTCACTCGTGGGGACACTACGTCACCGCAAAATCTACAGGGAGAGCTCTAAAATTCAAGCCCCTTGGGTACTGCCATAGATTTGAATTAGAAGTGCCCGTCCAAGAAGACTCAAGGTCATGGGCCACAGATAAAATGACCTCAAATCACGGCCAACTCGGATTTCCAGGTCGGGAACTCGGCCTCTTTCTAGAGCGCTGACCTGAAGACCACTGACATTGTTTTTTAAGAGTTCCCAGTTGATGACAAAATTTGCCCACGAGAAGGACTGCCTCACCACCTTCCTGTTCAAGTGAGCACAGCACAACAAGGTGAGTCAAAAAATGTATTGTATACTGCTGCATAAATTATGTAATATGCCAGGGATATTAGTATACTGTAGCTAAGAAAGTAATACTAAGTGTATGTTGTGTAGTAAGCTGTTAGTAGCCCATGTGCCTCCCCCTAATCATTTGGCACCTTTCCCCCGCATAACTTAGATTACTGTTCTGACTTGGTGGTGCACATGTAGCCTAGAGCCTGTTTTAGAGAAATGTAATCATAGAATATTGTAAGAGCTTTCATCGTCTGTTTATATGCCTCCTTGATTTATCCTACGGTTCTGAATTGGTGTACAGGGAGAATACTGTAAGAACCGCCCATGTTCTGAATTCTATCGCTGTACATTTTAAAAGTGCTAAACAAATAGTTATATTAACTATGTCTGTACTTGCTTGCTCATTAATGTCTTAATCTAAATGATCTGCTCATTATGTCCCCTTATGCCATAGTTTGTACATCTCAATTGTCAGTAGAAATCACATTTGTTTAAGCAAGTCAGCCATTTCAGCTATGTTTTTAAAAAAAGACAGTAAATAAGGCTGAATGAACTGTTTCGCTGCCAGACAAGGCCCTCCTGATAGACAGGTGTTGCGGTCGTAAGGATTCTCCCTATGGTGCTGAAACGAAAGCTCTGCTGTTGGGACAGCTTTAGGCCCTAACAGTTTGTGGGCACTGTTTGTCACCGTTATAGTGCAATTAATGTATTGTTTAGTGTTGTGTTGTTTTGTGTAGTGGCTTTGCTGGTCCCACCAAGATTTACATGCTAAAATCCCCACTGCAAGTCAGTATTCGAAGTCCATCCATGTCTGAGGATGTTGGTAGATGACGTGGAAACCGGCCACTAGGGACAACAGTGAGAACTGTTACCTTCAAGTAGGTTTTGCTTTTGCTAGGGCATTGTGGCTTCTAAGCTAATCGTCACGCAATCCTTTCTCTAAGTCAGGGTATGAGTCGAAACATGCCTATTTCCCTCGAAAGTACGTAATGTCACAATTCCAAAGCTATACAATATTACAGAGAACATATTAGTTCACATCTCACATCTTGGAAAAGAATGGTATATTTTTTTGTATATGTACTTCTTGTTCATGAAATTCATGATCATTTACATTTTTTGAGCTAGCTCCCAATTGACTCCCATTCAATCCTTGAAGGAGAACTCTCCTTGTCCCAGAATCACCCAGAATGCACCTCGTGACTTATGGGCGATGTACACAAGGGCTAGTTACTTCACATGCTGATTCTAATGGAGTATCTCTATGGGAAAGCAACATTACTCTGCTCTCTCTCTGGGCAGAGACGCTGTTTATAGCTCAGTGGCAAGTTGACAAGAGACAAGTTGAACTCGGTGAGGCAGACTCCTAAATTGATAGTGCAGTTTGTTTAGGCAATTTTCCAGCTAGCTAGTTACTTCACATGCTGATATTGACTTTGGCATTATTATGTGTAGCTTTGTTTTCTAGCTAGCTACCTAGCTAGCTAGCCAGCCAGGCTAGAGAGAGAGATAATTCAATGGTAGAAAATTACAAGATTATGTATAATACTGTTTATGCATTGAATAAGGTTTCTCAGTACTGGGGCTTGGCGCTGGCAATTGATTTATGATGACTTGGTGATAGAACCCACAGCCAGCATTCCATTGAATGTTTAGTGTCTGTGAAATGTTGGCCTGTCTGCCAGGGTCAGGCAAACCATCCCTCTAGTTTCTTTCTCACATGCAGATGAACACTGGACCTGTTGCATTAGTATCTGTGTTTTAAGGAGCGCGAAACTGAGAAGGTAACCCTGTATAAACAAGTAGTAAATTACCTATAGACAGAAACCTGGCGCAATCTACATCTTGCTGTCTGTTGCTTGATAGCACAATGTACCTTTGTATAGTTCTACACATCTGTTGTTTGTCATGCACATTCAGGGGGATGTACTTTGCTGTAACCCAAATCTGCTTGTCGGGCTCTCAACGATTACCATTGGGTTGCCATTGACCAGCTCCATTATTGCAATTCTTAATCGATAATAAAGATTGATTGTTTGAAGAAATAACAAAGTCCCGTATCACTTGGTTAGAATTTCCACCACAATTGCATTGTGGGTTTTGCGGTAGACTGAGCTGCAACAGATTTCCCAAAACTATTTTTAAGTTTCTACCAACCTTGTTATAACGACAAAATCTAACATTTTTTCAAAAATTATTGTTTTCACATATCAGTATTATTTAACACTATTTAACACTGTAAATCATTAGAATTAGTGGTTTGGGGTGGATTATCACTTGGGGTGGATTATCACTTTAACCATTACCTTAACTGTAAGAATTTGGAGTTAATGCCTGAACTTAACCCTAACATACCTAAGAAGAGTGAGGATTCTGAACTTTTGAGTTAGTCCCTTATACACTGAGAGAAAGTAGCAGTAGTCTAATCAAAAGCATACATTTGTTTTATAATCATAGGTCATGACTGCATACCTGCGTGTCTGTCTTTATCTGTCTGTGTGTCGGTGTATGTCTGTATGTTTGTTGTGTGGCTGTTGTGTGTCTATTGTGTGTCTGTTGTGTGTCTGATGTATGTCTGATGTATGTTGTCGTGGAAATTCTAATCAATAATGAGGAGAGACAAGGTCAATCACCAATCAGGATATTACTTTATTCAAAACGTATTAATAACCGATTAATTATTGCAATAATGAAGCTGGTCGACAAACCACCCCTGGATGATTTAAGAGCCCAACGAGCGGATTTGAGCCAAAGCATTTTATAGCAAAATACATCCTCCTGAATGTTCATGACAAACAACAGATGTATGGAATGGGTCACAAAGTTAGGATTTGTATGAAAGATACTAATAATTCACAGCAGACAGTATCTGCTGTAAAGACTGTTCTCATTGTGTAGAAACCCAAACCGGAGCCGTCTCTCCCTGGTACCTTCCAGTCAAACCGGAGCCATCTCTCCCTGGTACCTTCCAGTCAAACCTGAGCCATCTCTCCCTGGTACCTTCCAGTCAAACCGGAGCCATCTCTCCCTGGTACCTTCCAGTCAAACCGGAGCCATCTCTCCCTGGTACCTTCCAGTCAAACCGGAGCCATCTCTCCCTGGTACCTTCCAGTCAAACTGGAGCCATCTCCCTCACATGAATGGAATGTGACCAGAGGCCTCATAAATCTACTGTCAGCATTAAGCCCCAGAGGCCCACTCTCAGTTCACACAGATATAATATTATAGTTATAACAACCCCCTATTCTGTTGCATAACACAACCATTTGATGCAATAACAGTATTATCTTGTCTTGTAATTTCACCCACAACTATGTCTGTTGTGTGTCTGATGTGTGTCTGTTGTGAGCCTGTTGTATATATGTTGTGTGTCCGTTGTGTGTCCGCTGTGTGTTGGTTGCATGTCTGGTGTGTGTCTGTTGTCTGTCCAATGTGTGTTATGTGTCTGTTGTGTGCATGTTGTATGGCTGTTTGCGTGTCTATTGTGTGTCTGGTGTGTGTCTGTTGCAAGCCTGTTGTATATATGTTGTGTGTACGTTGTGTGTCTGCTGTGTGATGGTTGTGTGTCTGTTGTCTATCAGATGTGTGTCTGTTATGTGTCTGTTGTGTGTTGCGTGTCTGATATGTCTGTTGTGTGTCTGATGTGTGCCTGTTGTATTTCCGATGTGTGTCCGATGTGAGTCCGATGTGTGTTCTTTTGTGTGCCCGATGTGTGCCCGAAGTGTGTCTGATGTGTGTCTGATGTGTGTCTGATGTGTGTCTGTTGTGTGTCTGTCGTGTGTCCGATGTGTGTCTGTTGTATGTCCGATGTGTGTCTGTTGTTTGTCTGCTGTGTGTCGGTTGTATGTTTGCTGTGTGTCTGTTGTGTATCTGATGTGTGTCTGTTGTATGTCCGTTGTGTGTCTGATGTGTGTTCTTTTCTGTGTCTGTTGTATGTCTGTTGTATGTCTGTTGTGTGTCTGTTGTGTCTGTTGTGTGTCTGATGTGTGTTCTTTTCTGTGTCTGATGTGTGTCTGTTGTATGTCTGTTGTGTGTCTGTTGTGTACCTGTTGTATGTCCGATGTGTGTCCGATGTGTGTCTGATGTGTGTCTGTTGTATGTCTGATGCGTGTCTGTTGTATGTCTGTTGTATGTCTGATGTGTGTCTGTTGTATGTCTGATGCGTGTCTGTTGTATGTCTGATGTGTGTCTGTTGTATGTCTGATGTGTGTCTGTTGTATGTCTGTTGTATGTCTGATGTATGTCTGATGCGTGTCTGATGTATGTCTGATGCGTGTCTGTTGTATGTCTGATGCGTGTCTGTTGTATGTCTGATGTATGTCTGTTGTATGTCTGTTGTATGTCTGATGTGTGTCTGTTGTATGTCTGATGTGTGTCTGTTGTATGTCTGTTGTATGTCTGATGTATGTCTGATGCGTGTCTGTTGTATGTCTGATGCATGTCTGTTGTATGTCTGATGTGTGTCTGTTGTATGTCTGATGTGTGTCTGTTGTATGTCTGATGTGTGTCTGTTGTATGTCTGTTGTATGTCTGATGTATGTCTGATGCGTGTCTGATGTATGTCTGATGTATGTCTGATACGTGTCTGATGTATGTCTGATGCGTGTCTGTTGTATGTCTGATGTGTGTCTGTTGTATGTCTGATGCGTGTCTGATGTTTGTCTGATGTATGTCTGATGCGTGTCTGATGTATGTCTGATGCGTGTCTGTTGTATGTCTGATGTGTGTCTGTTGTATGTCTGATGCGTGTCTGTTGTATGTCTGATGTGTGTCTGTTGTATGTCTGATGCGTGTCTGTTGTATGTCTGATGCGTGTCTGTTGTATGTCTGATGTGTGTCTGTTGTATGTCTGATGTATGTCTGATGCGTGTCTGATGTATGTCTGATGTGTGTCTGTTGTATGTCTGATGTGTGTCTGTTGTATGTCTGATGCGTGTCTGTTGTATGTCTGATGTGTGTCTGTTGTATGTCTGATGCGTGTCTGTTGTATGTCTGATGTGTGTCTGTTGTATGTCTGATGCGTGTCTGTTGTATGTCTGATGCGTGTCTGATGTATGTCTGATGCGTGTCTGTTGTGTGTCAGTTGTCTGTTTCCAAGGACATGAATGTTCAAGTGTTTGCTGTCACCAGTGTGTCATTTCCTATCTCTCTCTTTCTTTCTTCCTTACTCTCTAGCCTCCTTTCTTACTCGCTCTCTCATTTATCTGGTCATTTATTCCTCCTCTATCTACAATCACAGACAAGCTGATGAGAGTAAAGAGGTGAGAAACACAAAATATAAAAAAAACACCAAACTCTGTAATACTATTATGCTAATGAGCGTGGCTTTCAGAGAGAAAATAAACAGTCTTTCCAAGGACACCCTCCACCCCTTCCCCCTACTTCCAATTCCCAGTGTGCATCTCAGCTTTAAAGGCACGCCTCGTGGTATCAAGACAATCCCCTCTTCTCAACAGATGCTGGGTAAGGCGCAGTGCAGGCGAGCGGGAGGCCGGGCTGAGCCGTTAACACCAGGGACAGAGAGAATTATTTATTGTGTGAATTTAAAAGCATATTTATGGAAAGAGGGGGAGGGTGAGAAAGTGTGTCACAGACTGGGGGGGGGGGTATCTGGCGGGGGCAGTATGCTCGTTTGTATGTTGCGGGGGCAGTATGCTCGTGTGTATGTGGCGCGGGCAGTATGCTCGTGTGTAACTGGCGGGGGCAGTATGCTCGTGTGTATGTGGCGGGGGCAGAATGCTCGTGTGTATGTGGCAGGGGCAGTATGGTCGTGTGTATGTGGCGCGGGCAGTATGCTCGTGTGTATGTGGCGGGGGCAGTATGCTCGTGTGTATCTGGCGCGGGCATTATGCTCGTGTGTATCTGGCGCGGGCAGTATGCTCGTGTGTATCTGGCGCGGGCAATATGCTCGTGTGTATCTGGCGCGGGCAGTATGCTCGTGCGCATGTGGCCGGGGCAGTATGCTTGTGCGTATGTGGCGGGGGCAGTATGCTCGTGTGTATGTATGCTCGCGTGTATCTGGCGGGGGCAGTATGCTCGTGTGTATGTGGCGGGGGCAGTATGCTCGTGTGTATCTGGCGGGGGCAGTATGCTCGTGCGTATGTGGCGGGGGCAGTATGCTCGTGCGTATGTGGCGGGGGCAGTATGGTCGTGTGTATCTGGCGGGGGCAGTATGCTCGTGTGTATGTGGCGGGGGCAGTATGCTCGTGCGTATGTGGCGGGGGCAGTATGCTCGTGTGTATGTGGCGGGGGCAGTATGCTCGTGCGTATGTGGCGGGGGCAGTATGCTCGTGTGTATGTGGCGGGGGCAGTATGCTCGTGCGTATGTGGCGGGGGCAGTATGCTCGTGTGTATGTGGCGGAGCAGTATGCTCATGTGCATGTGGCGGGGGGAGTATGCTCGTGTGTATGTGGCGGGGCAGTATGCTCGTGTGTATGTGGCGGGGTCAGTATGCTCGTGTGTATCTGGCGGGGGCAGTATGCTCGTATGTATGTGGTGGGGGCAGTAAGCTCGTGCGTATGTGGCGGGGGCAGTATACTCGTGTGTATCTGGCGGGGGCAGTATGCTCGTGTGTATGTGGCGGGGGCAGTATGCTCGTGTGTATGTGGCGGGGGCAGTATGCTCGTGTGTATGTGGCGGGGGCAGTAAGCTCGTGTGTATGTGGCGGGGGCAGTATGCTCGTGTGTATCTGGCGGGGGCAGTATGCTCGTGTGTATGTGGCGCGGGCAGTATGCTCGTGTGTATGTGGCGGGGGCAGTATGCTCGTGTGTATTTGGCGCGGGCAGTATGCTCGTGTGTATCTGGCGCGGGCAGTATGCTCGTGTGTATCTGGCGCGGGCAGTATGCTTGTGCGCATGTGGCGGGGGCAGTATGCTCGTGCGTATGTGGCGGGGGCAGTATGCTCGTGCGTATGTGGCGGGGGCAGTATGCTCGTGTGTATGTGGCGGGGGCAGTATGCTCGTGTGTATGTGGCGGGGGCAGTATGCTCGTGTGTATCTGGCGGGGGCAGTATGCTCGTGCGTATGTGGCGGGGGCAGTATGCTCGTGCGTATGTGGCGGGGGCAGTATGGTCGTGTGTATCTGGCGGGGGCAGTATGCTCGTGTGTATGTGGCGGGGGCAGTATGCTCGTGCGTATGTGGCGGGGGCAGTATGCTCGTGTGTATGTGGCGGGGGCAGTATGCTCGTGCGTATGTTGCGGGGGCAGTATGCTCGTGTGTATCTGGCGGAGGCAGTATGCTCGTATGTATGTGGCGGGGGCAGTAAGCTTGTGCGTATGTGGCGGGGGCAGTATACTCGTGTGTGTATCTGGCGGGGGCAGTATGCTTGTGTGTATGTGGCGGGGGCAGTATGCTCGTGTGTATGTGGCGGGGGCAGTATGCTCGTGTGTATGTGGCGGGGGCAGTATGCTCGTGCGTATGTTGCGGGGGCAGTATGCTCGTGTGTATCTGGCGGAGGCAGTATGCTCGTATGTATGTGGCGGGGGCAGTAAGCTTGTGCGTATGTGGCGGGGGCAGTATACTCGTGTGTATCTGGCGGGGGCAGTATGCTTGTGTGTATGTGGCGGGGGCAGTATGCTCGTGTGTATGTGGCGGGGGCAGTATGCTCGTGTGTATGTGGCGGGGGCAGTATGCTCGTGTGTATGTGGCGGGGGCAGTATGCTCGTGTGTATCTGGCGGGGGCAGTATGCTCGTGTGTATGTGGCGGGGGCAGTATGCTCGTGCGTATGTGGCGGGGGCAGTATGCTCGTGTGTATCTGGCGGGGGCAGTATGGTCATGTGTATGTGGCGGGGGCAGTATGCTCGTGTGTATGCGGGGGCAGTATGCTCGTGTGTATCAGGCGGGGGCAGTATGCTCGTGTGTATCTGGCGGGGGCAGTATGGTCGTGCGTATTTCGCGGGGGCAGTATGCTCGTGTGTATCTGGCGGGGGCAGTATGCTCGTATGTATCTGGCGTGGGCAGTATGCTCGTGTGTATCTGGCGGGGGCAGTATGGTCGTGCGTATGTGGCGGGGGCAGTATGCTCGTGTGTATCTGGCGGGGGCAGTATGCTCGTGTGTATCTGGCGGGGACAGTATGGTCGTGTGTATCTGGCAGGGACAGTATGGTCGTGTTTATGTGGCGGGGGCAGTATGCTTGTGCGTATGTGGCGGGGGCAGTATGCTCGTGTGTATCTGGCGGGGGCAGTATGCTCGTGTGTATCTGGCGGGGGCAGTATGCTCGTGTGTATCTGGCGGGGGCAGTATGGTCGTGCGTATGTGGCGGGGGCAGTATGCACGTGTGTATGTGGCGGGGGCAGTATGCTCGTGTGTATCTGGCGGGGGCAGTATGCTCGTGTGTATGTGGCGGGGGCAGTATGCTCGTGTGTATCTGGCGGGGGCAGTATGGTCGTGTGTATGTGGCGGGGGCAGTATGCTCGTGTGTATCTGGCGGGGGCAGTATGCTCGTGTGTATGTGGCGGGGGCAGTATGCTTGTGTGTATCTGGCGGGGGCAGTATGGTCGTGCGTAAGTGGCGGGGGCAGTATGCTCGTGTGTATGTGGCGGGGGCAGTATGCTCGTGTGTATGTGGCGGGGGCAGTATGCTCATGTGTATGTGGCGGGGGCAGTATGCTCGTGTGTATCTGGCGGGGGCAGTATGCTTGTGTGTATCTGGCGGGGGCAGTATGCTCGTGTGTATGTGGCGGGGGCAGTATGCTCGTGTGTATGTGGCGGGGGCATTATGCTCGTGTGTATCTGGCGGGGGCAGTATGCTCGTGTGTATGTGGCGGGGACAGTATGCTCGTGTGTATCTGGCGGGGGCAGTATGCTCGTGTGTATCTGGCGGGGGCAGTATGCTCGTGTGTATGTGGCGGGGGCAGTATGCTCATGTGTATGTGGCGGGGGCAGTATGCTCGTGTGTATCTGGCGGGGGCAGTATGCTTGTGTGTATCTGGCGGGGGCAGTATGCTCGTGTGTATGTGGCGGGGGCAGTATGCTCGTGTGTATGTGGCGGGGGCATTATGCTCGTGTGTATCTGGCGGGGGCAGTATGCTCGTGTGTATGTGGCGGGGACAGTATGCTCGTGTGTATCTGGCGGGGGCAGTATGCTCGTGTGTATCTGGCGGGGGCAGTATGCTCGTGTGTATCTGGCGGGGGCAGTATGGTCGTGTTTATGTGGCGGGGGCAGTATGCTTGTGCGTATGTGGCGGGGGCAGTATGCTCGTGTGTATCTGGCGGGGGCAGTATGCTCGTGTGTATCTGGCGGGGGCAGTATGCTCGTGTGTATCTGGCGGGGGCAGTATGGTCGTGCGTATGTGGCGGGGGCAGTATGCACGTGTGTATGTGGCGGGGGCAGTATGCTCGTGTGTATCTGGCGGGGGCAGTATGCTCGTGTGTATGTGGCGGGGGCAGTATGCTCGTGTGTATCTGGCGGGGGCAGTATGCTCGTGTGTATGTGGCGGGGGCAGTATGCTTGTGTGTATCTGGCGGGGGCAGTATGGTCGTGCGTAAGTGGCGGGGGCAGTATGCTCGTGTGTATGTGGCGGGGGCAGTATGCTCGTGTGTATGTGGCGGGGGCAGTATGCTCCTGTGTATGTGGCGGGGGCAGTATGCTCGTGTGTATCTGGCGGGGGCAGTATGCTTGTGTGTATCTGGCGGGGGCAGTATGCTCGTGTGTATGTGGCGGGGGCAGTATGCTCGTGTGTATGTGGCGGGGGCATTATGCTCGTGTGTATCTGGCGGGGGCAGTATGCTCGTGTGTATGTGGCGGGGACAGTATGCTCGTGTGTATCTGGCGGGGGCAGTATGCTCGTGTGTATCTGGCGGGGGCAGTATGCTCGTGTGTATCTGGCGGGGGCAGTATGGTCGTGCGTATGTGGCGGGGGCAGTATGCTCGTGTGTATCTGGCGGGGGCAGTATGCTCGTGTGTATCTGGCGGGGGCAGTATGCTCGTGTGTATCTGGCGGGGGCAGTATGGTCGTGCGTATGTGGCGGGGGCAGTATGCTCGTGTGTATCTGGCGGGGGCAGTATGCTCGTGTGTATCTGGCGGGGGCAGTATGCTCGTGTGTATCTGGCGGGGGCAGTATGGTCGTGCGTATCTGGCGGGGGCAGTATGCTCGTGTGTATCTGGCGGGGGCAGTATGCTCGTGTGTATCTGGCGGGGACAGTATGGTCGTGTGTATCTGGCGGGGACAGTATGGTCGTGTTTATGTGGCGGGGGCAGTATGCTTGTGCGTATGTGGCGGGGGCAGTATGCTCGTGTGTATCTGGCGGGGGCAGTATGCTCGTGTGTATCTGGCGGGGGCAGTATGGTCGTGCGTATGTGGCGGGGGCAGTATGCTCGTGTGTATCTGGCGGGGGCAGTATGCTCGTGTGTATCTGGCGGGGGCAGTATGCTCGTGTGTATCTGGCGGGGGCAGTATGGTCGTGCGTATGTGGCGGGGGCAGTATGCTTGTGTGTATCTGGCGGGGGCAGTATGCTCGTGTGTATCTGGCGGGGGCAGTATGCTCGTGTGTATCTGGCGGGGGCAGTATGGTCGTGCGTATGTGGCGGGGGCAGTATGCTCGTGTGTATCTGGCGGGGGCAGTATGCTCGTGTGTATCTGGCGGGGGCAGTATGCTCGTGTGTATCTGGCGGGGGCAGTATGGTCGTGCGTATCTGGCGGGGGCAGTATGCTCGTGTGTATCTGGCGGGGGCAGTATGCTCGTGTGTATCTGGCGGGGACAGTATGGTCGTGTGTATCTGGCGGGGACAGTATGGTCGTGTTTATGTGGCGGGGGCAGTATGCTTGTGCGAATGTGGCGGGGGCAGTATGCTCGTGTGTATCTGGCGGGGGCAGTATGCTCGTGTGTATCTGGCGGGGGCAGTATGCTCGTGTGTATCTGGCGGGGGCAGTATGCTCGTGTGTATCTGGCGGGGGCAGTATGGTCGTGCGTATGTGGCGGGGGCAGTATGCTCGTGTGTATCTGGCGGGGGCAGTATGCTCGTGTGTATCTGGCGGGGGCAGTATGCTCGTGTGTATCTGGCGGGGGCAGTATGGTCGTGCGTATGTGGCGGGGGCAGTATGCTCGTGTGTATCTGGCGGGGGCAGTATGCTCGTGTGTATCTGGCGGGGGCAGTATGCTCGTGTGTATCTGGCGGGGGCAGTATGGTCGTGCGTATCTGGCGGGGGCAGTATGCTCGTGTGTATCTGGCGGGGGCAGTATGCTCGTGTGTATCTGGCGGGGACAGTATGGTCGTGTGTATCTGGCGGGGACAGTATGGTCGTGTTTATGTGGCGGGGGCAGTATGCTTGTGCGTATGTGGCGGGGGCAGTATGCTCGTGTGTATCTGGCGGGGGCAGTATGCTCGTGTGTATCTGGCGGGGGCAGTATGCTCGTGTGTATCTGGCGGGGGCAGTATGGTCGTGCGTATGTGGCGGGGGCAGTATGCTCGTGTGTATGTGGCGGGGGCTCGTGTGTATGTGGCGGGGGCAGTATGCTCGTGTGTATGTGGCGGGGGCAGTATGCTCGTGTGTATCTGGCGGGGGCAGTATGCTCGTGTGTATGTCGCGGGGGCAGTATGCTTGTGTGTATGTGGCGGGGGCATTATGCTCGTGTGTATCTGGCGGGGGCAGTATGCTCGTGTGTATGTGGCGGGGGCAGTATGCTCGTGTGTATCTGGCGGGGGCAGTATGCTCGTGTGTATGTGGCGGGGGCAGTATGCTCGTGTGTATCTGGCGGGGGCAGTATGCTCGTGTGTATCTGGCGGGGGCAGTATGCTCGTGTGTATCTGGCGGGGGCAGTATGCTCGTGTGTATCTGGCGGGGGCAGTATACTCGTGTGTATCTGGCGGGGGCAGTATGCTCGTGTGTATCTGGCGGGGGCAGTATGCTCATGTGTATCTGGCGGGGGAAGAAAGCGAGATTCACAGAAAAGAGGAGAAAAAAGTAAAACTAAAAAATTGCTGACTTTTTACTTTCGCCTGACTAGGAGGGGAAATAAACCGTGATGATCAAATCAGTTACAACCGTTGTGTCATAAATCAAGGCGTATGATAAGAACAATGACACTTTCCTCATTGTCGCTTCTCTCCCCATCCTCTCCTCTTCTTCTTTCTGCATGCCATTTTTTTTCCGCAAAGCCCTCTCATGAAGGACTTAAGGAGCAATCTGTTTTTTGAGAGAGAGTGCTGTTTTCTGTCATGCAGGAAGTTAACCTCGGGGGGGCGGAGCTTGTGCGAGGTAACTTCTAAGGGCGCGTCTTGTGTGAAGAAGGTGTCGTTACTCATAGATCTATGCAAGATACTAACACTTTAATGTGAGGAAATCAATGCATGTGTATCATGTATCTTCCCTAGACACTCCTCACACATAGGACCCAGCTCACACATAGGACCCAGCTCACACATAGGACCCAGCTCACGCATAGGACCCAGCTCACACATAGGACCCAGCTCACACATAGGACCCAGCTCACACATAGGACCCAGCTCACACATAGGACCCAGCTCACACATAGGACCCAGCTCACACATAGGACCCAGCTCACACATAGGACCCAGCTCACACATAGGACCCAACTCACACATAGGACCCAGCTCACACATAGGACCCAGCTCACACATAGGACCCAGCTCACACATAGGACCCAGCTCACACATAGGACCCAGCTCACACATAGGACCCAGCTCACACATAGGACCCAGCTCACACATAGGATCCAGTTTGTTTGCATTCGTAATTGTATGGAAATATATATACATTAATAGACATAAAAAGTGGAATGACATGTGACCAGATATTTTTATTTAACTAGGCAAGTCAGTTAAGAACAAATTCTTATTTACAATGACAGCCTAGGAACAGTGGGTTAACTGCCTGTTCAGGGGCAGAATGACAGATTTGTTTTACCTTGACAGCTCGGGGATTTGATGTTGCAACCTTTCAGTTACTGGCCCAACACTCTAACCACTAGGCTACCTACCACCAGGCTGGCTATCCAGAAATCATTGTATTAACTTCAATTTATTACCTGATATCTCAACATATTTTTGGTAGAACTGTTCACGTACAACAGCAAAATCATTTTTACAGGTGGAATGCTTCTCTCTCACGATGTAGGCAGCTGTATGTTGGATAACATTTACAGAGCTTCATACACACACACACATTCATCACAAAATCACTTAGGCCCAGTCCATCCTACTGGGAGTTCATCATCTCTCCCTATCTCTCTCTCTCTCCTGGTATGGGTTTATACCTACTCTCCCATCACCTTCACAAGGTAAATGACACCAAAGAAAACTTTGGCATAACTCAAAACCCAGTTTCCAAAGTCAATGTCCCACTAACGTCAATAATCAAGACCCAAAATATATTACTGTGAAAATACAGAGTGAGAACAACAAAGGACTAGCTAGCTGCAATCCTTCATTTTCCCCGGGAGGTAAAGTAGATGGAGCCTTGAGACCTGAAATCACTCACTACTTGGGTCTAACAATCTGTCATTCTCAGAGGCCTTAGCTTGCTGTCATGGAGAAATCACCTGCCATAAAGACCTACTTGTACAACATACGTTACTTTTTTGTTTGTTTTTTGCTTTAAATAAATGTATTTAATATTCAATGGATTTTTGTTGTTGTAGTTGTTGTTTTTTCACAAGTTTTTAGCCTCTCCCTGTCTCACAGATATCTCCCACAGAACTCCCTGTCTCACAGATATCTCCCACAGAACTCCCTGTCTCAGATACCTCCCACAGAACTCCCTGTCTCACAGATATCTCCCACAGAACTCCCTGTCTCACAGATATCTCCCACAGAACTCCCTGTCTCAGATACCTCCCACAGAACTCCCTGTCTCACAGATATCTCCCACAGAACTCCCTGTCTCAGATACCTCCCACAGAACTCCCTGTCTCACAGATATCTCCCACAGAACTCCCTGTCTCACAGATATCTCCCACAGAACTCCCTGTCTCAGATACCTCCCACAGAACTCCCTGTCTCACAGATATCTCCCACAGAACTCCCTGTCTCAGATACCTCCCACAGAACTCCCTGTCTCAGATACCTCCCACAGAACTCCCTGTCTCAGATACCTCCCACAGAACTCCCTGTCTCACAGATATCTCCCACAGAACTCCCTGTCTCAGATACCTCCCACAGAACTCCCTGTCTCACAGATATCTCCCACAGAACTCCCTGTCTCAGATACCTCCCACAGAACTCCCTGTCTCAGATACCTCCCACAGAACTCCCTGTCTCAGATATCTCCCACAGAACTCCCTGTCTCAGATACCTCCCACAGAACTCCCTGTCTCACAGATACCTCCCACTGAACTCCCTGTCTCAGATACCTCCCACAGAACTCCCTGTCTCACAGATATCTCCCACAGAACTCCCTGTCTCAGATACCTCCCACAGAACTCCCTGTCTCACAGATACCTCCCACTGAACTCCCTGTCTCACAGATATCTCCCACAGAACTCCCTGTCTCAGATACCTCCCACAGAACTCCCTGTCTCACAGATATCTCCCACAGAACTCCCTGTCTCAGATACCTCCCACAGAACTCCCTGTCTCAGATACCTCCCACAGAACTCCATGTCTCAGATATCTCCCACAGAACTCCCTGTCTCAGATACCTCCCACAGAACTCCCTGTCTCACAGATACCTCCCACTGAACTCCCTGTCTCAGATACCTCCCACAGAACTCCCTGTCTCACAGATATCTCCCACAGAACTCCCTGTCTCAGATACCTCCCACAGAACTCCCTGTCTCACAGATACCTCCCACTGAACTCCCTGTCTCACAGATATCTCCCACAGAACTCCCTGTTTCAGATACCTCCCACAGAACTCCCTGTCTCACAGATATCTCCCACAGAACTCCCTGTCTCACAGATATCTCCCACAGAACTCCCTGTCTCAGATACCTCCCACAGAACTCCCTGTCTCACAGATATCTCCCACAGAACTCCCTGTCTCAGATACCTCCCACAGAACTCCCTGTCTCACAGATATCTCCCACAGAACTCCCTGTCTCAGATATCTCCCACAGAACTCCCTGTCTCACAGATATCTCCCACAGAACTCCCTGTCTCAGATACCTCCCACAGAACTCCCTGTCTCACAGATATCTCCCACAGAACTCCCTGTCTCAGATACCTCCCACAGAACTCCCTGTCTCACAGATACCTCCCACTGAACTCCCTGTCTCAGATATCTCCCACAGAACTCCCTGTCTCAGATACCTCCCACAGAACTCCCTGTCTCACAGATATCTCCCACAGAACTCCCTGTCTCAGATATCTCCCACAGAACTCCCTGTCTCAGATACCTCCCACAGAACTCCCTGTCTCACAGATACCTCCCACTGAACTCCCTGTCTCAGATACCTCCCACAGAACTCCCTGTTTCAGGGGGACACCCGGGTGGCGCAGTGGTTAAGGGCGCTGTACTGCAGGGTTCGCGCCCAGGCTCTGTCGTAACCGGCCGCGACCGGGAGGTCCGGGGGGCGACGCACAATTGGCCTAGCGTCGTCCGGGTTAGGGAGGGATTGGTGGGATCTCCTTGTCTCATCGCGCACCAGCGACTCCTGTGGCGGGCAGGGCGCAGTGCGCGCTAGCCAAGGTTGCCAGGTGCACGGTGTAGCCTCCGACACACTGGTGCGGCTGGCTTCCGGGTTGGAGGCGCGCTGTGTTAAGAAGCAGTACGGCTGGTTGGGTTGTGTATTGGAGGACACATGACATTCAACCTTCGTCTCTCCCGAGCCCGTACGGGAGTTGTAGCAATGAGACAAGATAGTAGCTACTACAACAATTGGATACCATGAAATTAGGGAGAAAAAGGGGTAAAAAAAAAAGAAAAAAAAAAAAGAACTCCATGTCTCACAGATACCTCCCACAGAACTCCCTGTCTCACAGATACCTCCCACTGAACTCCCCTCCTCACAGATACCTCCCACAGAACTCCCTGTCTCACAGATACCTCCCACTGAACTCCCCTCCTCACAGATACCTCCCACAGAACTCCATGTCTCACAGATACCTCCCACTGAACTCCCCTCCTCACAGATACCTCCCACAGAACTCCCTGTCTCACAGATACCTCCCACTGAACTGCCTGTCTCACAGTACCTCCCACATATCCCACCCAGCCCTACCAACTTCAACAACTCAGTAGAAGGAGACTGAGGGACCCCGGAGTTCATCTTACTCTGCAGGGGGCAGGTATTACAGGAAGAAATACACCAAACAGGCACCATACAACAGCTTCATCTGAAAAACACTACTCCCACTCCCAGGACTCAGACATTAGCATTTACATTAATCCTAGGGACATATGGTTTGAGGTAGTTTTAGGTGATTTTTGTAAAGAGGGGAAAAAGTGGATCCCTCAACTTGGGAATAAGGGCTGTTCAAACTCAGCTAAGAAAGTATTAGGGTGATATTTACCTCAGCTGTGCTGTGAACTAACGCACCGCAAAATTCTACTGTGTCCCAGGATTGCATTGCGTGTGGTGCGTTACTTACACTTTGCATTAGCTCACAGCGCAACTGTCTTTGCGACAGGAAATTGGTGACTTTTTACAGAGGCATTAATCCTATTGGTTCAAAATAAACACTTTGTGATCTTGCACTCCTCATCAAACCATATTCACAGATACCTCTGAACTCTCCATCATGACCTTTCTGGTCTCCAAAACACTTACCTGTTCCATTATCAAACACTAAAAACATACAGCACTATCCATTCTCCTCTAACAGTAATGGCCTATAGAGTAAAGGAGGATCAGAGAGGGCTCTCTGAGTACTTCATCTCCTCTATACCCCTAAATCTCAGCCAACCAATTCAATCAGACCCAGGAGTTGGTGGTGGTAACGTCCTGATTCCACCTATAGCCTGTCGCCCTGCCCTATGCTTTCTGCCCTATGTCGGATTACCAGGGAGACAAATGTGGGTCTCGCCCTTATCCCCGTCTGTCTCTGGCCCCGACATGGCTCTCAGTCTTGGGTCTGTAATCCACTTAGGTGGCTCTCTCTTCTCTTCCTGTATTGCTCTAAGCCGGGACGTTGATTCCATTATACAGACCTACTCTACGACCTGCCTCCTATTCCATTAGAAAGGTCCAATCCACGAGAGGGAGAAAGAGAGGGAGAGGGTGGGGGAGGGCAGGGTCTTAGAGCTCCAGTCATACAGTGAGTGGGGTACCTCTGAATAGGATTTCACAGATTTGAATGATTTCACTGATGATGTAAATGAGAATGGAGTGCTTCTGTTAGTGTGGTCCTCAACAACGAAGGGATAGCACCGTTTTTATATGACTAGAAAGTACAGTAGGCCCAAGCATGGTATATCTACAGTAGCTGAATAGGACTAAATATCCTTATGAAAATAATTTAACCTCACTGGTTGGATAATATAGGCCTATATTAAGAGTCAGCTATGAGAACTATGCTACTTCAAACATTTGTGTGAGTAAGTCACAAATGAATAGTGAAGAATACAAAAACATGTAGATAGACAGACAGCTACTTCTTCCATCCCTCCATCACCTCTCTCCCACTTCTCCAACCTTCTCACTCCACCCCTCCATCCCTCCCTCACCTCTCTCCCACTTCTCCAACCTTCTCACTCCTCCCCCCGATCCCTCCATCACCTCTCTCCCACTTCTCCAAACTTCTCACTCCTCCGCCCCTACATTACCTCTCTCCCACTTCTCCAACCTTCTCACTCCTCCGCCCCTCCATCACCTCTCTCCCACTTCTCCAAACTTCTCACTCACTTGTCCACCTCCTCTTCATCCCTCCATCTCTGTCCTGTCTTCTAACCTGTATGATCTCCCACAGCCTTAGTGCAGTAAGGAGCTCATCCTTCTGACAATGAAGCATTGTCTGATCAAAAAGAAACCCACATGTATTTGACACATTCTTGGGTGAGGAGTGGAGTAGAGAGTAGAGAGTAGAGAGTAGAGAGTAGAGAGTGGAGGTCGACCGATTATGATTTTTCAACGCCAATACCGATTATTTGAGGACCAAAAAAAGATGATACCGATTAATCGGCCAATTTTTATATATATATATATATATATATTTGTAATAATGACAATTAGAACAATACTGAATGAACACTTATTTTAACTTAATATAATACCACAGAAAAATCTATTTAGTCTCAAATAAATAATGAAACATGTTCAATTTGGTTTAAATAATGCAAAAACATAGTGTTGGAGAAGAAAGTAAAAGTGCAATATGTGCCATGTAAAAAAGCTAACGTTTCAGTTCCTTGCTCGGAACATGAGAACATATGAAAGCTGGTGGTTCCTTTTAACATGAGTCTTCAATATTCCCAGGTAAGAAGTTTTAGGTTGTAGTTATTATAGGACTATTTCTCTCTATACCATTTGTATTTCATATACCTTTGACTATTGGATGTTCTAATAGGCACTTTAGTATTGCCAGCCTAATCTCGGGAGTTGATATGCTTGAAGTCCTAAACAGTGCAATGCTTGAAGCACAGCGAAGAGCTGCTGGCAAGCGCACGAAAGTGCTGTTTGAATGAATGCTTACGAGCCTGCTGCTGCCTACCACCGCTCAGTCAGATTGCTCTATCAAATCATATAATAATAATATAATAACACACAGAAATACAAGCCTTAGGTCATTAATATGGTAAAATCCGGAAACTATAATTTCGAAAACAAAACATTTATTATTTCAGTGAAATACGGAACCGTTCCGTATTTTATCTAACGGGTGGCATCCATAAGTCTAAATATTGCTGTTACATTGCACAACCATCAATGTTATGTCATAATTATGTATTATGTACAATTCTGGCAAATTAATGACGGTCTTTGTTAGAAAGAAATGGTCTTCACACAGTTCGCAACGAGCCAGGCGGCCCAAACTGCTGCATATACCCAGACTCTGCTTGCATAGAATGCAAGAGAAGTGACACAATTTCCCTAGTTAAAAGAAATTCATGTTAGCAGGCAATATTAACTAAATATGCAGGTTTAAAAATATATACTTGTGTATTGATTTAAGAAAGGCATTGATGTTTATGGTTAGGTACACATTGGTGCAACGACAGTGCTTTTTTTTTGTGGAGAATGGGAATGAGGAGTGAGGACTGGAGAGTGGGAATGAGGTTTGAGGAGTGGAGAGTGGGAATGAGGTTTGAGGAGTGAGGAGTGGAGAGTGGGAATGAGGAGTGAGGAGTGGAGAGTGGGAATGAGGAGTGAGGAGTGGAGAGTGGGAATGAGGTTTGAGGAGTGAGGAGTGGAGAGTGGGAATGAGGAGTGAGGAGTGGAGAGTGGGAATGAGGAGTGAGGAGTGGAGAGTGGGAATGAGGTTTGAGGTTTGAGGAGTGAGGAGTGGAGAGTGGGAATGAGGAGTGAGGAGTGGAGAGTGGGAATGAGGAGTGAGGAGTGGAGAGTGGGAATGAGGAGTGAGGAGTGGAGAGTGGGAATGAGGTTTGAGGAGTGGAGAGTGGGAGTGAGGAGTGGAGAGTGGGAGTGAGGAGTGGAGAGTGGGAGTGAGGAGTGAGGAGTGGAGAGTGGGAGTGAGGAGTGGAGAGTGGGAGTGAGGTTTGAGAAGTGAGGAGTGGAGAGTGAGGATTGAGGAGTGGAGAGTGGGAGTGAGGAGTGGGGAGTGGAGAGTGGGAATGAGGAGTGGGGAGTGGAGAGTAGGAATGAGGAGTGGGGAGTGAGGAGTGGAGAGTGGAGAGTGAGGCTTGAGGAGTAGGGATTGAGGAGTGCAGGGGACACACAAGCCCTTAAGGAAGTGACTCTACCTCTCTACCTCTCCTGGCCGTCGATATCACCGCCATCATTGCCCTCTCTCATTACCGCTGCGACCTGGACTAAGAAGAGCCCCATTTGGTCTTCTTTTTAATAATATAAAACCCATTTCATCTCGAGCGGTCCCAGCGGTGCCTGCGCAATGGGTGAATATTCATTATTCATTATTCAAATCTTCTCCTGAGCAGTTTGGAAAACCCAATATGTTCTGTGCCAGATGAGATGGCTCAGCCTTATTGTCCAGAGGGAGCATTGACTAATCGCCAGGCCTCCAGAAATCGATATCCAGCGGTAAGCATCAGATACCTCCGATTATACAGTAGTGTCCGGGAGACCCCTCCCCGCCGGCCCACCGAGCTCCCCCCATCACCAAGGCATCCCAGAATAACAGCATTGATTAGTGATTACGTTACGGGCGGTGATGGAGGAAGATACCAGGCCTATGTCATTTCTATGGGGGCTATATTTGGCTCCCCTTGATACCGGATCCAGCAACACAGACAGTATTGTATTGTTGTAGCTGGATATTATTATACAGTAGCTTCTCTATGGATGTAGATGTTAGGGGAGAGACTGAGAGATGAGGTACGTTCTGTAGGTAAGGCAATGATAATATAATACAGTTATTTAGTTAGCAGACGCTTTTATGCAAAGCGACTTATACAGTAGCTACTGAACATACAGTGCCTTGCGAAAGTATTCGGCCCCCTTGAACTTTGCAACCTTTTGCCACATTTCAGGCTTCAAACATAAAGATATAAAACTGTATTTTTTTTGTGAAGAATCAACAACAAGTGGGACACAATCATGAAGTGGAACGACATTTATTGGATATTTCAAACTTTTTTAACAAATCAAAAACTGAAAAATTGGGCGTGCAAAATTATTCAGCCCCTTTACTTTCAGTGCAGCAAACTCTCTCCAGAAGTTCAGTGAGGATCTCTGAATGATCCAATGTTGACCTAAATGACTAATGATGATAAATACAATCCACCTGTGTGTAATCAAGTCTCCGTATAAATGCACCTGCACTGTGATAGTCTCAGAGGTCCGTTAAAAGCGCAGAGAGCATCATGAAGAACAAGGAACACACCAGGCAGGTCCGAGATACTGTTGTGAAGAAGTTTAAAGCCGGATTTGGATACAAAAAGATTTCCCAAGCTTTAAACATCCCAAGGAGCACTGTGCAAGCGATAATATTGAAATGGAAGGAGTATCAGACCACTGCAAATCTACCAAGACCTGGCCATCCCTCTAAACTTTCAGCTCATACAAGGAGAAGACTGATCAGAGATGCAGCCAAGAGGCCCATGATCACTCTGGATGAACTGCAGAGATCTACAGCTGAGGTGGGAGACTCTGTCCATAGGACAACAATCAGTCGTATATTGCACAAATCTGGCCTTTATGGAAGAGTGGCAAGAAGAAAGCCATTTCTTAAAGATATCCATAAAAAGTGTCGTTTAAAGTTTGCCACAAGCCACCTGGGAGACACACCAAACATGTGGAAGAAGGTGCTCTGGTCAGATGAAACCAAAATTGAACTTTTTGGCAACAGTGCAAAATGTTATGTTTGGCGTAAAAGCAACACAGCTGAACACACCATCCCCACTGTCAAACATGGTGGTGGCAGCATCGTGGTTTGGGCCTGCTTTTCTTCAGCAGGGACAGGGAAGATGGTTAAAATTGATGGGAAGATGGATGGAGCCAAATACAGGACCATTCTGGAAGAAAACCTGATGGAGTCTGCAAAAGACCTGAGACTGGGACGGAGATTTGTCTTCCAACAAGACAATGATCCAAAACATAAAGCAAAATCTACAATGGAATGGTTCAAAAATAAACATATCCAGGTGTTAGAATGGCCAAGTCAAAAGTCCAGACCTGAATCCAATCGAGAATCTGTGGAAAGAACTGAAAACTGCTGTTCACAAATGCTCTCCATCCAACCTCACTGAGCTCGAGCTGTTTTGCAAGGAGGAATGGGGAAAAAATGTCAGTCTCTCGATGTGCAAAACTGATAGAGACATACCCCAAGCGACTTACAGCTGTAATCGCAGCAAAAGGTGGCGCTACAAAGTATTAACTTAAGGGGGCTGAATAATTTTGCACGCCCAATTTTTCAGTTTTTGATTTGTTAAAAAAGTTTGAAATATCCAATAAATGTCGTTCCACTTCATGATTGTGTCCCACTTGTTGTTGATTCTTCACAAAAAAATACAGTTTTATATCTGTATGTTTGAAGCCTGAAATGTGGCAAAAGGTTGCAAAGTTCAAGGGGGCCGAATACTTTCGCAAGGCACTGTAAGTACTGACTATGTGGCCCTAGTGGAAACTCACACAATTACTGATAAAGGTATTGTATTTGATTAGGGGAAATTAGGGGGATGTTGGTAAGTGAAATATTGGTCAGAGTTGCTTGGTTTGGGAGATGGCTACGGTCAGAACTTACATCTAGGCTATACATGGGCTGTCACGGCAGATTTCCTCCTCTTCGTCTGAAGAGGAGTAAGGATCGGACCAAGATGCGGCGTGGTAAGTGTTCATCGTTTTAATGGAAAAAACTGAACACTTTCAAAAACAAAACAACAAAGTGACAACCGTGATGCTACTGAAACACTGTGCTCACAAGCAACATAACATAGACAATCACCCACAACCGTGACGCTACTGAAACACTGTGCTCACAAGCAACATAACATAGACAATCACCCACAACCGTGACGCTACTGAAACACTGTGCTCACAAGCAACATAACATAGACAATCACCCACAACCGTGACGCTACTGAAACACTGTGCTCACAAGCAACATAACATAGACAATCACCCACAACCGTGATGCTACTGAAACACTGTGCTCACAAGCAACATAACATAGACAATCACCCACAACCGTGACGCTACTGAAACACTGTGCTCACAAGCAACATAACATAGACAATCACCCACAACCGTGATGCTACTGAAACACTGTGCTCACAAGCAACATAACATAGACAATCACCCACAACCGTGACGCTACTGAAACACTGTGCTCACAAGCAACATAACATAGACAATCACCCACAACCGTGATGCTACTGAAACACTGTGCTCACAAGCAACATAACATAGACAATCACCCACAACCGTGATGCTACTGAAACACTGTGCTCACAAGCAACATAACATAGACAATCACCCACAACCGTGACGCTACTGAAACACTGTGCTCACAAGCAACATAACATAGACAATCACCCACAACCGTGATGCTACTGAAACACTGTGCTCACAAGCAACATAACATAGACAATCACCCACAACCGTGACGCTACTGAAACACTGTGCTCACAAGCAACATAACATAGACAATCACCCACAACCGTGATGCTACTGAAACACTGTGCTCACAAGCAACATAACATAGACAATCATCCACAACCGTGATGCTACTAAAACACTGTGCTCACAAGCAACATAACATAGACAATCACCCACAACCGTGATGCTACTGAAACACTGTGCTCACAAGCAACATAACATAGACAATCACCCACAACCGTGATGCTACTGAAACACTGTGCTCACAAGCAACATAACATAGACAATCACCCACAACCGTGACGCTACTGAAACACTGTGCTCACAAGCAACATAACATAGACAATCACCCACAACCGTGACGCTACTGAAACACTGTGCTCACAAGTAACATAACATAGACAATCACCCACAACCGTGACGCTACTGAAACACTGTGCTCACAAGCAACATAACATAGACAATCACCCACAACCGTGATGCTACTGAAACACTGTGCTCACAAGCAACATAACATAGACAATCACCCACAACCGTGACGCTACTGAAACACTGTGCTCACAAGCAACATAACATAGACAATCACCCACAACCGTGACGCTACTGAAACACTGTGCTCACAAGAAACATAACATAGACAATCACCCACAACCGTGACGCTACTGAAACACTGTGCTCACAAGCAACATAACATAGACAATCACCCACAACCGTGATGCTACTGAAACACTGTGCTCACAAGCAACATAACATAGACAATCACCCACAACCGTGATGCTACTGAAACACTGTGCTCACAAGCAACATAACATAGACAATCACCCACAACCGTGACGCTACTGAAACACTGTGCTCACAAGCAACATAACATAGACAATCACCCACAACCGTGATGCTACTGAAACACTGTGCTCACAAGCAACATAACATAGACAATCACCCACAACCGTGATGCTACTGAAACACTGTGCTCACAAGCAACATAACATAGACAATCACCCACAACCGTGATGCTACTGAAACACTGTGCTCACAAGCAACATAACATAGACAATCACCCACAACCGTGATGCTACTGAAACACTGTGCTCACAAGCAACATAACATAGACAATCACCCACAACCGTGATGCTACTGAAACACTGTGCTCACAAGCAACATAACATAGACAATCACCCACAACCGTGACGCTACTGAAACACTGTGCTCACAAGCAACATAACATAGACAATCACCCACAACCGGGACGCTACTGAAACACTGTGCTCACAAGCAACATAACATAGACAATCACCCACAACCGTGATGCTACTGAAACACTGTGCTCACAAGCAACATAACATAGACAATCACCCACAACCGTGATGCTACTGAAACACTGTGCTCACAAGCAACATAACATAGACAATCACCCACAACCGTGACGCTACTGAAACACTGTGCTCACAAGCAACATAACATAGACAATCACCCACAACCGTGACGCTACTGAAACACTGTGCTCACAAGCAACATAACATAGACAATCACCCACAACCGTGATGCTACTGAAACACTGTGCTCACAAGCAACATAACATAGACAATCACCCACAACCGTGACGCTACTGAAACACTGTGCTCACAAGCAACATAACATAGACAATCACCCACAACCGTGATGCTACTGAAACACTGTGCTCACAAGCAACATAACATAGACAATCTCCCACAACCGTGATGCTACTGAAACACTGTGCTCACAAGCAACATAACATAGACAATCACCCACAACCGTGACGCTACTGAAACACTGTGCTCACAAGCAACATAACATAGACAATCACCCACAACCGTGACGCTACTGAAACACTGTGCTCACAAGCAACATAACATAGACAATCACCCACAACCGTGATGCTACTGAAACACTGTGCTCACAAGCAACATAACATAGACAATCACCCACAACCGTGACGCTACTGAAACACTGTGCTCACAAGCAACATAACATAGACAATCACCCACAACCGTGATGCTACTGAAACACTGTGCTCACAAGCAACATAACATAGACAATCACCCACAACCGTGATGCTACTGAAACACTGTGCTCACAAGCAACATAACATAGACAATCACCCACAACCGTGATGCTACTGAAACACTGTGCTCACAAGCAACATAACATAGACAATCACCCACAACCGTGATGCTACTGAAACACTGTGCTCACAAGCAACATAACATAGACAATCACCCACAACCGTGATGCTACTGAAACACTGTGCTCACAAGCAACATAACATAGACAATCACCCACAACCGTGATGCTACTGAAACACTGTGCTCACAAGCAACATAACATAGACAATCACCCACAACCGTGATGCTACTGAAACACTGTGCTCACAAGCAACATAACATAGACAATCACCCACAACCGTGATGCTACTGAAACACTGTGCTCACAAGCAACATAACATAGACAATCACCCACAACCGTGATGCTACTGAAACACTGTGCTCACAAGCAACATAACATAGACAATCACCCACAACCGTGATGCTACTGAAACACTGTGCTCACAAGCAACATAACATAGACAATCACCCACAACCGTGATGCTACTGAAACACTGTGCTCACAAGCAACATAACATAGACAATCACCCACAACCGTGACGCTACTGAAACACTGTGCTCACAAGCAACATAACATAGACAATCACCCACAACCGTGATGCTACTGAAACACTGTGCTCACAAGCAACATAACATAGACAATCACCCACAACCGTGATGCTACTGAAACACTGTGCTCACAAGCAACATAACATAGACAATCACCCACAACCGTGACGCTAATGAAACACTGTGCTAACAAGCAACATAACATAGACAATCACCCACAACCCACAACCCACCTAAATATGGTTCCCAATCAGAGACAATGACTAATACCTGCCCCTGATATAGAACCATATTACAGAAACAGACAAACTAGACATACAACATAGAATGCCCACTCAGATCACACCCTGACCAAACAAAACATATAAACATACAAAGCAAACTATGGTCAGGGTGTGACATGTGCAGGATACTAACCAATATTCTACCCAGGATATTAACCAGGGTACTAACCAGGATACTAGCCAGGGTACTCTAGGATCTACATCTAGGCTAAACCTGGGCAGGATACTAACCGGGTTACTAACCAGGATACTCTAGGATCTACATCTAGGCTATACCTGGGCAGGGTACTAACCAGGATACTCTAGGATCTACATCTAGGCTATACCTGGGCAGGGTACTAACCAGGATACTCTAGTATTTACATCTAGGCTATACATGGGCAGGGTACTAACCAGGATACTAACCAGGGTACTAACCAGGATACTCTAGAATCTACATCTAGGCTATACCTGGGCAGGGTACTAACCAGGATACTAACCAGGGTACTAACCAGGATACTCTAGAATCTACATGTAGGCTATACCTGGGCAGGATACTAACCAGGATACTCTAGAATCTACATTTAGGCTATACCTGGGCAGGGTACTAACCAGGATACTCTAGGATCTACATTTAGGCTATACCTGGGCAGGGTACTAACCAGGATACTCTAGGATCTACATCTAGGCTATACCTGGGCAGGATACTAACCAGGATACTCTAGGATCTACATTTAGGCTATACCTGGGCAGGGTACTAACCGGGGTACTAACCAGGGTACTAACCAGGATACTCTAGAATCTACATTTAGGCTATACCTGGGCAGGGTACTAACCAGGATACTCTAGGGTCTACATCTAGGCTATACATGGGCAGGGTACTAACCAGGATACTCTAGGATCTACATCTAGGCTATACCTGGGCAGGATACTAACCAGGATACTCTAGGATCTACATCTAGGCTATACCTGGGCAGGGTACTAACCAGGATACTCTAGGATCTACATCTAGGCTATACCTGGGCAGGATACTAACCAGGATACTCTAGGATCTACATCTAGGCTATACCTGGGCAGGATACTAACCAGGATACTCTAGGATCTACATCTAGGCTATACCTGGGCAGGGTACTAACCAGGATACTCTAGGATCTACATCTAGGCTATACCTGGGCAGGGTACTAACAAGGTTACTCTAGTATCTACATCTAGGCTATACATGGGCAGGGTACTAACCAGGATACTAACCAGGGTACTAACCAGGATACTCTAGGATCTACATCTAGGCTATACCTGGGCAGGGTACTAACCAGGATACTAACCAGGGTACTAACCAGGATACTCTAGAATCTACATTTAGGCTATACCTGGGCAGGATACTAACCAGGATACTCTAGGATCTACATTTAGGCTATACCTGGGCAGGGTACTAACCAGAATACTCTAGGATCTACATTTAGGCTATACCTGGGCAGGGTACTAACCAGGATACTCTAGGGTCTACATCTAGGCTATACATGGGCAGGGTACTAACCAGGATACTCTAGGATCTACATCCAGGCTATACCTGGGCAGGATACTAACCAGGATACTCTAGGATCTACATCTAGGCTATACCTGGGCAGGGTACTAACCGGGGTACTAACCAAGGTACTAACCAGGATACTCTAGGATCTACATCTAGGCTATACCTGGGCAGGGTACTAACAAGGTTACTCTAGTATCTACATCTAGGCTATACATGGGCAGGGTACTAACCAGGATACTAACCAGGGTACTAACCAGGATACTCTAGGATCTACATCTAGGCTATACCTGGGCAGGGTACTAACCAGGATACTAACCAGGGTACTAACCAGGATACTCTAGGATCTACATTTAGGCTATACCTGGGCAGGGTACTAACCAGGATACTCTAGGATCTACATCTAGGCTATACCTGGGCAGGGTACTAACCAGGATACTCTAGTATCTACATCTAGGCTATACCTGGGCAGGGTACTAACCAGGATACTCTAGGATCTACATCTAGGCTATACCTGGGCAGGGTACTAACCGGGGTACTAACCAGGATACTCTAGGATCTACATCTAGGATATGCCTGGGCAGGGTACTAACCAGGATACTCTAGGATCTACATCTAGGCTATACCTGGGCAGGAAAAACTCCAGGCCTTAGCAGGTGCCTTGGTATATTTAATTCCCTCTTTTCTCTGTCTCTGTCTCTTTCTATATACGTATAGAGAGAGCCTCTGAACAGTTGTATGTTGATTTGATGATTTGATTTGATGTTGAGATGTGTCTGTGACTTGAACTCTGTGAAGCATTTATTTGGGCAGCAATCTGAGGTGCACTCTAATAAACTTATTTTCTGCAGCAGAGGTAACCCTGGGTCTTCCTTTCCTGTGGCGGTCCTCATGAGAGGCAGTTTCATCATAGCGCTTGATGGTTTTTGCAACTGCACTTGAATAAACTTTCAAAGTTCTTAATTTTCCGCATTAACTGACCTTCATGTCTTAGAGTAATGATGGACTGTCGTTTCTCTTTGCTTATTTGAGCTGTTCATGCCATAATATGTACTTGGTCTTTTACCAAATAGGGCTATCTTCTGTATACCCCCCCTACCTTGTCACAACACAACTGATTGGCTCAAATGCATTAAGAAATAAAGAAATTCCACAAATTAACTTTTAACAGGGCACACCTGTTAATTGCAATGCATTCCAGGTGACTACCTCGTGAAGCTGGTTGAGAGAATGCCAAGCGTGTGCAAAGATGTCATCAAGGCAAAGGGTGGCTACTTTGAAGAACCTAAAATGTAAAATATATTTTGATTTCTTCAACACTATTTTGGTTAATACATGAATCCATAGGTGTTATTTCATTGTTTTGATTGTCTTCACTATTATTCTACAATGTAGAAAATAGTCAAAATAAAGAAAAATCCTGGAATGAGTTGGTGTGTCCAAACCGTTTGACTGGTACTGTGTATATATAAATATATATATTTTCCCCTTACTTTCCCTTTCTCTCTCTCTGCCTCTCCGTTCTAAGACTGAAAAGTGTTGGCAATACCTCCAGGCCCCCTCCTGTCTCTGACCACAGGCATGTGGGGCAGAGCTGTCTGGGGGGCTGAGAGGGGACTGGGGGGCTGTGTCAGCATCCACTCAAGACCTCATCAAACACCCCTCCTTTCCTCCTCTCTTCTGGCAACCAACACCTCCTCAACACAATCCTTTACTCGCACGTTTCTCACTTATTTCCTCATCACGCTAAACACCTCCCTCCCTCCACCCCCTTCTCCTCTCCTCTCCTCTCCTCTCCTCTCCTCTCCTCTCCTCCCCACCTCCATCCCCTTCTCCTCTCCTCCCCCCTCCATCCCCTTCTCCTCTCCTGTCCTCCCCTCCTCCCTTCCCCCATCCCCCTCCCTCCCTCCACCCCCTTCTCCTCTCCTCTTCCCTCCCTCCATCCCCCTTCTCCTCTCCTCCCCTCCTCCATCCCCCTTCTTCTCCTCCTCCTTCCTCCACCCCCTTCTCCTCCCCTCCTACCTCCCTCCAACCCCCTTCTCCTCTCCTCCCCTCCTCCCTCCCTCCAACCCCCTTCTCCTCTCCTCCTCCATCCCCCTTCTCCTCTCCTATCCTCCTCCCTTCCTCCACCCCCCTCCTCACTCCATCCCCCTTCTCCTTCCTTCTCCCTCCCTCCATTCCCCTTCTCCTCCCTCCCTCCCTCCCTCCTTCCTCCTCCTTCCCTCCATTCCCCTTCTCCTCCCTTCCTCCCTCCCTCCCTCCATCCCAACGTGGATGTTAAATACCATTCAAATGTCACCCTGCCATATTGATTGGAATAATAATTCTGAGACGTGGGAGAGATGCCTTGTTGATGCTAAGCAGGCAGTACGACGGTGAAAGCCATCCCTCACTGTCACAAAGGTGCAGTGTAAGAGGTTCCCGGTTCCCGCCCGGCACCGCAGCACCACTTTAGATGTGGACGCAGTTTACGTTAAGACCACCGAGGCTGTGTGTTAGTGTTGTTCATCATCACGCCGTAGTAGACCAATGACAGCGGGTGTAGTAGGATTCACAAAGAGTAAAGAGAGGGTCAGTGTAAAGGACCCAGCATTAGTGTGGTTATGTATGTTAGGGTGTGTGAGAGTGTTTGAATGTAAGAGCGATTTAAACAGCATTCTAAACAGACATCAGAGACGTGTTTGAACTATTTTCAGCGTGTGAACCGTGAATAGAACTAATTTACCCAGCAGCCAACACTCTTCCTTGTGAAACACCTAGGTCATGTTCAGAAGGGCCGAAAATCAGTGTTCTTATTGGATATAGTTCAGGTAGTACCTCCCAGTTTCACTCCATATCAAAACGTTTTCTCACTGAACACTACCCTCTGTTTAGCATGTATTAGTAACTCAACAACCCGAAGGAAATTGTAGAACGGCGCAAAGTTCTGTACCCACTCTTCAAGGTGAAAAGATTCAAAGGGAAACGTGTAGCGCTAGTAGTCGATAAACTGTATATTGATAACCAATTGTTCAGAGACACGAAGACTACTCAATGGCTATTCTAAATATTACTATGTTTCCATGGAGGAGAAAAATAATGGAACACCCAATACTATCCATGGTAGGGATTGTAATAATAAAAACTGGAAAACAATCAAATACAACAATTGATAAAGAAATAACTACACCATTCCAGATGGGAAATGTTGTAAAATAATTAGTATTCGACATTCTATTTACAGTATTTATAAATAGATAAGACAGAATTAGAAGAAAGGATAATTATTTAAATAATACATCTTCAAATATAAGGAACTGGAACACAAAAGTACTGAATCAAAATGGTAGATATAAAACACAGCAAACGGAGGACATAGAAGGCACAGTATGTGGGCCTCCCCCTTTTTCCTCCAAACACAATGATGGTCATTATGGCCAAACAGTTCTATCAGACAAGAGGACATTTCTCCAAAAAGTACAATCTTTGTCCCCATGTGCAGTTGCAAACTGTAGTCTGGCTTTTTTATGTCGGTTTTGGTGCAGTGGCTTCTTCCTTGCTGAGCGGCCTTTCAGGTTATGTCGATATAGGACTTGTTTTACTGTGGATAAAGATACTTTCATACCCATGATGTCAAGTAAAGAGGCACTGATTTTGAAGGTAGGCCTTGAAATACATCCACCGTTACACCTCCAATTGACTCAAATTATGTCAATTAGCCTATCAGAAGCTTCTAAAGCCATGACATCATTTTCTGGAATCTTCCAAGCTGTTTAAAGGCACAGTCAACTTAGTGTATGTAAACTTCTGACCCACTGGAATTGTGATACAGTGAATTCTAAGTGAAATAATATGTCTGTAAACAATTGTTGGAAAAATGACTTGTGTCATGCAAAAAGTAGATGTCCTAACCGATGTGCCAAAACTATAGTTTGTTAACAAGAAATTTGTAGAGTAGGTGAAAAACGAGTTTTAATAACTCCAACCTAAGTGTATGTAAAATTCCGACTTCAACTGTACATTTTAAAATAAATTATAAATAATGTTTATTTATTTATTGTCCTATCATGATGGAACGATCCCCAACCCTATACCCTCGACACCCACCTTAGCAACCCGTACACTAAGGAGAAGTCCTTATCTGTTTTATGGACTACTGTAGGTAGCCTATACGCAGCAAAGACAGAAAGATAAATGAGGTCAGAGACCGACTAAAGCAGCACCGCCCCCTCAAGATTCTGAGCCTGCCTGGCAGGGTTGGTCCTACAAAGCCAAAGCCCCCTGATGGGAGAGCATAATATACAAGGAAATTCCCAAAGCTGCTAATGAGAACCTTGACGACCTTGTGCCTAGCCGGTGTGGAGCCCCCACCAAGGTAGTAGCAGTGCTGGAAACACAGTAACCCATGAGGAGGGGGGTCACACTCGGACAATCAGAGAGGGGGAAAATTATTGTGGTCTGACTGCACAGAGATGGTTGGTAAACCATGGTAAAATGGTCACAACGAAGGGACCAGCGTGTGTGTGTTTCAGGGGAAGAGGATGTATCTGAGCTCCATCAGCTAGGACTTAACATTGGTTAATCAAATCTCCCCATTCATAATCATTTTTGCATGCCTTTTCAAACAGCTACAAATGTATATGTAACAGTATAGCTTCCGTCCCTCTCCTCGCCCGTACCTGGGCTCGAACCAGGGACCCTCTGCACACATCGACAACAGACACCCTTGAAGCATCGTTACCCATCGCTCCAAGGGGAACAACTACTTCAAGGTCTCAGAGCGAGTGACGTCACCGATTGAAACGCTATTAGCGCGCACCCCGCTAACTAGCTAGCCATTTCACATCGGTTACATATATGCATTCGCACATCAAGTCCTTTCTTGAGTTGGGCTCAGGTATGGAACAACTTGAACATCTGAGCTTGTGGTTGTTTGTGGGGGAAGGGTGGGGAGTGTGTGTGTGTGTGTGTGTGTATCCCACATCTGTTGCTAGGGGGTAAGGATGTTAGGGACCATATAGAATGAATCACAATAATTGTTTGCTAAAACAATAATTGCTTGCCAAAAATGTAATTTTTTTAATGGCAATCCTGGTTATAGGTAGGTAACAATCCTGGTTATAGGTAGGTAACAATCCTGGTTATAGGTAGGTAACAATCCTTTGCATGAACTGCCTACATTACTACGCATATAAATTGTTAATTGCGGAAATTAAGATAACAAATCAAAATATATTTTAGATTTTGGATTATTCAAAGTAGCCACCCTTTGCCTTGATGACAGCACTGCAAACTCTTGGCATTTTCTCAAACACTTCACGAGTTAGTCACCTGGAATGCATTTCAATTAACAGGTGAACCGTGTTAAAAGTTAATTTGTGGAATTTCTTTCCTTCTTAATGCATTTGAGCCAATCAGTTGTGTTATGACAAGGTATGGGTGGTATACAGAAGATAGTCTTATTTGGTAAATAACAATATTATGGCAAGAACAGCTCAAATAAGCAAAGAGAAACGACAGTCCATCATCACTTTAAGACATGAAGGTCAGTTAATGCAGAAAATTTCAAGAACTTTGAAAGTTTCTTCAAGTGCAGTCGCATAAACCATCAAGCGCTATGATGAAACTGTCTCTCATGAGGACCGCCACAGGAAAGGAAGATCCAGAGTTACCTCTGCTGAAGAAGATAAGTTCATTGGAGTTACCAACCTCAGATTGCAGCTCAAATAAATGCTTGACAGAGTTCAAGTAACAGACACATCTCAACATCAACTGTTCAGAGGAGACTGTGTAAATCAGGCCTTCATGGTCGAATTGCTGAAAAGAAACCACTACTAAAGAGCACCAATAGAAGAAGAGAAGAAACACAAGCAATGGACATTAGACCGGTGTTAATCTGTCCTTTGGTCTGATGAGCCCAAATTTGAAATTTTTGGTTGCAACCGCCGTGTCTTTGTGAGACGCAGTTGGTGAACGGATGATCTCTGCATGTGTGGTTCCCACTGTGAAGCATGGAGGTGGTGTAATGGTGTGAGGTTGCTTTGCTGCTGACACTGTCTGTGATTTATTTAGAATTCAAGGCACACTTTATCAGTATGGCTACCACAGCATTCTGCAGCGATACGCCATCCCATCTGGTTTGGCCTTGTGGGACTATAATTTGTTTTTCAACAGGACAATGACCCAACACAACTCCAGGCTGTGTAAGGGCTATTTGACCAAGAAGGAAAGTGATGGAGTGCTGCATCAGATGACCTGGCCGCCACAATCACCTGACCTCGACCCAATTGAGATGGTTTGGGATGAGTTGGACTGCAGAGTGAAGAAAAAGCAGCCAACAAGTGCTCAGCATATTATGTGGGATCTCCTTTAAGACTGTTGGAAAAGCATTCCAGGTGAAGCTGGTTGAGAGAATGCCAAGTGTGTGCAACACTGTCATCAAGGCAAAGGGTGGCTACTTTGAAGAATCTAAAATGTATTTAGATTTCTTTAACACTTTGTTGGTTACTACATGATTCCATCGGTGTTATTTCATAGTTTGATGTCTTCACTATTATTCTACATTGTAGAAAATAGTAAAAATAAATAAAAATCCTTGAATGTGTAGGTGTGTCCAAACATATGACTGGTACTGTATATTTAAAAAATAGATATACAGTGCATTTAGAAAGTATTCTGACCATTTGACTTTTTCCACATTTTGTTAAATTACAGCCTTATTCTAAAATGGATGAAATTGCTTTTTTAAGTTGGAATACCAAGCGTAGCGTCTGGAGGAAACCTGGCACCATCCCTACGGGGAAGCATTGTGGTGGCAGCATCATGCTGTGGGAATGTCTTTCAGCGGCAGGGACTGGGAGACTAGTAAGGATCGAGGGAAAGATGAACGGAAAGTAAAAGTAAAAGAGAGAGAAAGTACAGAGAGATCCTTGATGAAAATCTGCTCCAGATCGCTCAGAACTTCAGACTGTTGACCTTCCAACAGGACAACGACCCAAAGCACACAGTCAAGACAATGCATGAGTGGTTTCGGGACAAGTCTCTGAATGTCCTTGAGTGGCCCAGCTAGAGCCCGGACTTGAACCCGATCGAACATCTCTGGAGAGACCTGAAAATAGCTGTGCAGCAACACTCCAACCTGACAGAGCTTGAGAAGATATGCAGAGAAGAATGGGAGAAACTCCCCAAATATAGGTGTTCCAAGCTTGTAGTGTTATACCCAAGAAGACTAGAGGCTGTAATCATTGCCAAAGGTGCTTGTAAAGGGTCTGAAAACCAATGTAAATGTGATTCTTCCATTTTTTATTTTTAGATTATTTGCAAACATTTCTAAAAACATGTTTTCACTTTGATATTAATGGGTTATATTAATGAAGTGATGCAGAAAATTACATTGATGGAACTTGAATCAATCTATCTGCAATTTTAAAGCTGATCCACCCCCCACCTCCCCCAAAATGTACAAAAAATAAATAAATACAAAATTGTACCCTCTCTTACCTGGCGGGCACCTCAATGTTGGAGATAGCGTAGAAGTACTTGAGCAGGTTGTCTCTCTGCACGTACGTTCCCCCCAGGGCTGGCCGGAGCAGCCTCAGCCGGAGGTTAGTGAAGGTAAAGAAGTCCCTCAAGCCCTTCATACTCTCCATGCGCGTGTACAAGCTGTCCATGTTGAGCAACCTCGGTCCGGCAAACACCGCAAAACGTTCACGAACCTCGAACTTCACATTCTTATCGTTCTTCGACCCCACCCAGCGTGAGAACTGCTCAGTGCAGATGACACGGGTAATATTTGCAGGCAACAGGTCACGGACAAGCTTCGGCGGCATGTTGAAGGCATCTAGACAATCATCGGCGTAGAACTGGTAGGATTGCCAAGTGCGACCATGGTCCATGGACTTGTCCAGCACCATGATGGTGGGACGGCCGTACTCGAAGGTGATGGCGATGTCATCGGTCAACTCCAGGCTCTTGTTCCAGGCCAGGGATATGTTGGCCAAGAGGGGTTCTGGGTAACGGGACCATGTAACTGTCTGCCAGTAGGTGATGCGGCCTGTGCGCTCGCGGTCCTGCATCAGCTGGGGAGGGTGGGCCAGGTCCGAGTTGGAGGCATCACACTCATCACTGCACAGGTACGGGTTCTCCTGGAGAGGGGGAGGAGAGAAGGGAGTGGAGGGAGGGAGAAGGGGAAAGAGGAGAGAGGGAGAGGGACAAGATAATGAGTTGCTAGTAAAGGGTTGCACTCACATATCAAGAGTCTCTTGCAGGTAAGTTGGAATATACTGTGACTGTTGAAAAAACACACTGCTTCCAAGATATTGGAAAAAACCCAGATTTTATTACAATAGCTGTTTCGATCTATAGTCAGGCAAAATCATCACAGCTTAGACTGAAACATTGGGTATCTTGAAACTTTATATGCGCATTAATTTATCCTTCTAATTAAGTCAGTGAACAACACCTGCACAGAAAACTAACCAGTCAGTCAAAAGCACACAACCAGCCAATAACAAAAGCAAGTTACAGTTCTGTGGAGGCCGAGTTGATAAATCATCTGATTTATGGTGACACTGCGATAATAGAAAAAAACAACAAGCATAAGCAAAACATAGTGGACGTAGTTTGTGAAAAGCTATTCTCAGAAGAACCACTACTCAAATCCTAGCCTGAAGATATGTAGTCATACTGGTTCTTTCCTGCATAGTACATAGCTGTACATAGCCCATCTGTAAATAGCCCACTCAACTATCTACCTCATCCCCATATTGTTTTTATTTACTTTTTGCTCTTTTGCACACCAATATTTCTACTTGCACATCATCATCTGCACATCTCTCACTTCAGTGTTAATTTGCTAAATTGTAATTACTTCGCTACTATGGCCTATTTATTTCCTTACCTCCTTAATCCATTTGTACACACTGTATATAGATTTTATTATTGTGTTATTGACTGTACTTTTGTTTATCCTATGTGTAACTCAGTGTTGTTTGTGTCGCACTGCTTTGCTTTATCTTGGCCAGGTTGCAGTTGTAAATGAGAACTTGTTCTCAACCTGTTAAATAAGGGTGAAATATAATTTTTTTGAAAAATAGTAGTTAATTGATTGAATAATGTCACTGACTGGCCCAGAGATTCCAAAACAAATCTAATTTAATTGGTCACATATGCGTGATTTGCAGATGTTATTGAAGGTGTAGCGAAATGCGTGTGCTTCTAGCTCTAACAAGTAATATCTAACAAATTACACAACGTATACCCCATAAACACAAATCTAAGTAGGAATGAATTAAGACTCTATAAATATGAAGATGAGTAATGCAAGATATGTAAACAAGTAAATGAGTAATAAGGGATAAGTAATAAGTAAATGAAATACCGTAGAATAGTTTAGAAAACAGTATAACTGTGTGACTAAGGTACCGTAGAATAGTATAGAATACAGTATATACACATAAGATGAGTTATACCAGATATTTAAACCTTATTAAAGTGACAAGTGTTACATTCCTTAAAGTGGCCATTTCTAGTCTATGCCTACTGGCAGCAGCCTCTAATGTACCAATGATGACTGTTTAACAGTCTGATGGCCTTGAGAAATAAGCTGTTTTTCAGTCTCTCGGTCCCAGCTTTGAAGCACCTGTACCGACCTCACATTCTGGATGATAGCAGGGTGATCAGGCAGTGGCTCGGGTGGTTAATGTCCTTGATGATGTTTTTGGCCTTCCTGTGACATCAGGTGCTGTAGTTGTCCTGGAGGGCGGGTAGTTTGCCCCCGGTAATGCGTTGGGCAGACCGCACCACCCGCTGGTGAGCCTTGCGGTTGCGGGAGGTGCAGTTGCCTTACCGGGCGGTGATACAGCCTGACAGGATGCTTTCAATAGTTTGTGAGGGTTTTAGGTGACAAGTCAACATTTTTTGGCCTCCTGAGGTTGAAGAGGCTCTGTTGTGCCTTCTTCACCACACTGTCTGTGTGGGTGGTCAATTTCAGTTTGTCCGTGATGTGTATGCCAAGAAACATGAAGCTTTCCACCTTCTCCACTGCGGTCCCATCGATGTGGATAGGGGGGTGCACCCTCTGCTGTTTCCTGAAGTCCATGATCATCTCCTTTGTTTTGTTGACTTTGAGTGAGAGGTTGTTTTCCAGGCACCATACTCCCTGAGCCCTCACCTCCTCCCTGTAGGCTGTCTCGTCATCGTTGGTAATCAAGCCTACTACTGTTGTGTCGTCTGCAAACTTGATGATTGAGTTGGAGGAGTGCTGGGCCACGCAGTCATGGGTGAACAGGGAGTACAGGAGGGGGATGAGCACGCACCCTTGTTGGGCCCCAGTGTTGAGGATCAGGATAGTGGAGGTGATGTTTCCTACCTTCACCACCTGGGGGCGGCCCGTCACGATGTCCAGGACCAAGTTGCACAGGGCAGGGTTCAAACCCAGGGCCTCGAGCTTAATGATGAGTTTAGAGGGTACTATGGTGTTGAATGCTGAGTTATAGTCAATAAACAGCATTCTTACATAGGTATTCTTCTTGTCCAGAGAAGATAGAGCAGTGTGAAGAGTGATGGTGATTGCATCGTCTGTGGATCTATTGAGGCAGTAAGCAAATTGAAGTGGGTCTAGGGTGGCAGGTAAGGTAGAGGTGATATGATTCTTGACTAGTCTCTCAAAGCACTTCTAGATGACAGAGGTGAGTGCTGCAGGGCGATAGTCATTAAGTTCATTTACCTTTGCCTTCTTGGGAACAGGATCAATGGTGGCCATCTTGAAGCATGTGGGGACAGCAGACTGGGATAGGGAAAGATTGAATATGCCCGTAAACCCACCAGCCAGCTGGTCTGCACATGCTCTGAGGACGCGGCTGGGGATGCCGTCTGGGCCGGCAGCCTTGCGAGGGTTAACACGTTTAAATGTTTTACTGACGTCGGCCATGGAGAAGTAGAGCTACAGTCTATGATAGCGGGCCGCATCGGTGGTACTGTGTTATCCTCACCCAGCTGCGTTGGGTTCAGTAGGGCACACAGTAGAACAAGTTTTTGAAACAGAAATGTATGTTTGTTGTTGTCTGACGATTTATCACACCATTTCAAAATGTTTGTTTCTGCTGAACACGGCCCTAGTGTTCCAGGCCATCAATCCTTGTTAAGAGAGGAAGAATGAAAAACCAGCAGCACAAGATATCTTGAGGCTACCGAATTGAACAGCCCTGCTATAGAAGATCTAACAGTGTGGGTGGCTATGACTTAATACTGAAAGGACTGGGTCTTTTCTCCCAACAACAACATTAGATGAGATCCTCCCACTCTCACTAGGGAGACGTGGCACGCTTATTTCCTCTCAGTTAACCTCATTAACTACTGCTGATATCACCCCCTTATTAGACGTAACACAACGAGGCACAGACACAACACAGTAAAATAGTGAGAGATGCCTGTTAAACACAACAGCTTGCTACTCCATAATACACAACTAGGGTTGCAAAACCCTAGAAACTTTCCCAAAACTCATTGGAAGATTCCAGGAATCAGCAGGAAATCAGCAGGAAATCCAGAATCCTCCAACCAGGATTTCCAACCGGAATCTGGCCCTAGGCCAAGAAAAGGTACACATTTTTGTCCACCCCTCACTCCTGCCTCCGATGCAGCAACCTACATTGGAGAGGATTTGTGGCCTGCCCTAAGGAAATGACCCCTGACCTCCAAATCCTATTGAAAATGATTACACTCAACTGACACTGTCACACTGTCCCAGATACACAAGGACACATAGGTTACATAGCGGAACTGCATTAATGCAATATACAGGACAGAGTGGCGGAGGGTCTGTGTAGAGAATGACGCAAATACAGTGTGTGTACTTGTGGTTTACATGCACATCTGGATCTGGTGTGGGACTGAGCAGTGATGAACTAAATTATGCACTAAAAGCTGCACTTGACCTTATTGGCTGACCTCTCTGTTTCTTAGATAATCAGGGAGGGGGGAAGTATTTTGTTGTGTATGGGAGGGTTGCGTGAGTGAGTGGGTGAGTGTTGGTATTTGTTTAACTCTCCCCTCCTCTTCTCTTTCCTTAACCCCTCTCCCCTCCTCTTCTCTTTCTTCTACCCTGCCCCACATAGCTACCTCCTGCCAGCAGTATGTACACACACACACACACACACACACACACACACACACACACATAAATCCCAGCCAACTGCTACGGCAGGTGGCCCGCACCGCTAATCCCATCCAGCATTTATCCTCGCTGGGATCCTGTTGCCGCGACGATGAGCACCACGGCGATGGAACTCTGTCGCCGTAAACATGCGGCAGTGATAAGCAGGTTCCCTTTTTTGGAGGGACGCGTCTCAATCGGAGCAGAAGCTTGCTCATTCCCTTAAGCTTAGAGACCTAGATCTGGCTCAGAATACACAATAACCATGGTCTAGAAACAATCTAACCTAAGTACGAGACTCAGTAAGAACACATGTAGTTAATTTTAGCCAGTTTGCTACAGCACATGTGAAATATTATGTGGATTATAATTAACGGAAATTTTTGTAGGGGTTGATACATTTTTTGTTAGGGAAAATCAAGTCTGGAATTCCAAACTTTAGAAGCATTTTTAACTCAAATACACTACAAGTTTACATTTAATGCTCTGCGGAACAATTATCAGCAACAAAAGAGTGATCAAATTAAGATCTTACATCTGTAAACAGTATTTTATGAGCCGATATGACACGTCCCAATTGGAGCAAAAGCTTGCTTGAGCCCTCATTTCCCTACACCTGAGGGATCTAGATTTGGATACTGACACTCAAAATCTGAGAAATATATTTTTTGTTGTGTGATTTGGAGAACGTATGGACCAGATGCAAATATAAATGGGCATATCCATCTTTATGAGAGGAATCACTCCAGTAAGTTACAGAGACATCGGAACACTAAACAACTATGCACCAAACATAATATTCAATTCAAACAACTCACATTATCAATACAATTTGTCTGTTTGTCTAAGAAGGAATAGGACCCAATCAAATTCAAATGACCTACATCAAAATAAACAGAAGGCATGCTTTGTAATCTCTCTTGCTCTCATTCTCCTTGCCAGCAAGGGCAATAAAGTCCAGGACAGCCAAAGAACACAATGTAGTTTCTTTGGAACAATCATCCAATGAAGTAACCGTCCCATTAAAACAGCCCACAGTGAGATACAGCCAGGGATATTGCTTCCTGGCTCAGTGTGTTTGTTTTGTTGTTTGCTGTGAGTTAAGGTCACCAGGGGACTGTCTCCCTTGCCCTGTTGGGGAATGTGATTGTCCTGTACATAAGAAGTGTATGTCTGTTACATTTTAGTCATTTAGCGGACACTCTTATCAAGAGTGACTTTAGGTAAAGAGTGCGCACATTTTCATTTGTCCTGGGCCCAATGGGAATCAAACCCACAACCCTGGCGTTGCAAGTGCCATGCTCTACCAACTGAACCACGTGTGTGTCAGTTATTATGCTGGTGAGTGTGTGAGTGATAGTGGGAGTAGTAGTGTGATAGGATGAGTGATGAATTGTTTGAGCATGTGCGCATGCACGTGTGAGCGTGTGGGTATCAGTGTCTCTATCAGTGTGAGTATGGCGCGTGTGTGAGAGGGAGTGTGTGTCTATGTGTATCTGCAACATTATGCTAAACCTCTTTGTCAGTCAAGATGGCGCAGACAGACTTTGCAGTATTTAAAAAAATGTATGTACTATTTCTTACATTTTTAGCACAGACAATCTTAAGTGTCATTACATACAGCCGGGAAGAACTATTGGATATCAGAGCGACATCAACTTACCAGCACTACGACCAGGAATACGATTTTCCTGAAGCGGATCCTTTGTCCGAACCACCCAGGGCATTTGAACTGATTCCAGAGGCTGACCCAAAACAACGTCGCTGGAGAAGAGGAAGACGGAGCGGTCTTCTGGTCAGACTTCGGAAGCGCGCACACCACCCACCGCTTACGAGTATGATACTCGCTAATGTCCAGTCTCTAGATAACAAGGTCGACGAAATCAGGTGTGGAAGGACCACCAGAGGGCAGGCTGGGCTCACGGATAGTAGCCCAACCAGGCATGTGAGTCAAGGTGACCAGAGGCAATTAAGCACAGCTGACGGTACTAATGAAATATTCTCTTTCCCCTACAAGAGAGAGGAGGGAACCAGCAGAGAGGAGAGGAAAAAGAAAGAATAAGAGTGGTTGCTCCACTAAAGGAGAGGACGTATATTTTGGAAGGCAAAGAGAAGGAGAAGATAAACCATCTCTGGAGAATGGCCACCAAGAGAGGGGAGCTATCCTCGAAGAACCATTAAGATGGTGACAAACCCGTGATTTTTGTTATAGTTTAAAGATAATCGTCTTGTGTTCCTGTTTCATCTGAAGAAGAAGATGTGTTTTTCCTTGGGAGATTCTCATTGATTGTGTTGGAGTGTTTGTATTGACAGAAATCCCTCAACAGAGAACTCTGTTCAATCAAGAAAACCTACTCCCGACTCGTTTATTCCACCTTTCCACTTTAGAGTGACACCAAATTACTTGGTGAGCTCACAGGGCAAGGGTTGATTTCCAGAGAGACAGCAGGGATTGTAACATACTCTGTTTCACAGAAACATGGCTCTCTCGGGATATGCAGTCGGAGACGGTACAGCCACCTGGATTCTTTGTGTGTTGCGCCGACCAAAATAAACATCTCTCCGGGAAGAAGAAGGGCGGTGGTGTATGTTTCATGATCAACGACTCATGGTGTAATTGTAACAACATACAGGAACTCAAGTCCTTTTGTTCACCTGACCTACAATTCCTCACAGTCAAATGCCGACCGTATTATCTCCCAAGAGAATTCTCTTCAGTTATTGTCACAGCTGTGTATATTCCCCCTCAAGCTGATACCACGACGGCCCTCAAGGAACATCACTGGACTCTATGCAAACTTGAAACCATATATCCTGAGGCTGCATTTATTGTAGCTGGGGATTTTAACAAAGCAAATTTGAGAACAAGGCTCCCTAAATTCTATCATTATTTCGACTGTAGCTGGAAAAACACTGGATCACTGTTACTCTAACTTCCACGATGCATCCATGGCCCTCTCCTGCCCTCCTATTGGCAAATCTGACCACGACTCCATTTTGCTCCTCCCTTCCTATAGGCAGAAACTCAAACAGGAAGTACCCATACTAAGGACTTTTCAACGCTGGTCTGACCAATTGGAATCCACGCTCAAGATTGTTTTGATCACTGGGATGACTGGGATATGTTCCTTACCTGTCACCCTAGACCCACTTCAATTTGCTTTCCGCCACAATGGATCCACAAACGATAAAATCACCATCATACTGCATACTGCCCATACATCTGCCCATACATCTGTTCATTGACTATAGCTCAGCATTCAACACCATAGTACCCTCCAAGCTCATCATTAAGCTTGAGGCCCTGAACCCCACCCTGTGCAATTGGGTCCTGCCCCCAAGTGGTGAAGGTAGGAAACAACATATCCACTTCGCTGATCCTCAACATTGGGGCCCGACAAAGGTGCGTGCTCAGCCCCCCTCACGTACTCACTGTGCACACATGACTGCGTGGCCATGCACGCTTCCAACACAATCATCAAGTTTGCAGACAACACAACGTAGTGGGCTTGATTACCAACAACGGGGCCTCCCGGGTGGTGCAGTGGTTAAGGGCGCTGTATTGCAGCGCTAGCTGTGCCACCAGAGACCCTGGGTTCGCGCCCAGGCTTTGTCGCAACCGGCCGTGACCGGGAGGTCCGTGGGGCAACGCACAATTGGCCTAGCGTCGTCCGGGTTAGGGAGGGCTTGGGCGGTAGGGATATCCTTGTCTCATTGCGCAGCAGCGACTCCTGTGGCGGGCCGGGCGCAGTGCACGCTAACCAAGGTTCCCAGGTGCACGGTGTTTCCTCCGACACATTGGTGTGGCTGGCTTCCGGGTTGGATGCGCGCTGTGTTATTAAGCAGTTCGGCTTGGTTGAGTTGTGTATCGGAGGACGCATGACTTTCAACCTTCGTCTCTCCCGAGCTCATACGGGAGTTGTAGCGATGAGACAAGATAGTAGCTACCAAAACAATTGGATACCACGAAATTGGGGAGAAAAAATAAAAATAAAAAGATGACCAACAACGACGAGACAGCCTACAGAGAGGAGGTGAGGGCTATCAGTGTGTGGTGTCAGGAAAGGAACCTCTCACTCAATGTCAACAAAACAAAGGAGATGATCGAGGACTTCAGGTAACAGCAGAGGGAGCACCCCCCTATCCACATCGATGGGACAGCAGTGGAGAAATTGGAACGTTTTAAGTTCCTTGGTGTATACATCACGGACAAACTGAAATGGTCCACCCCCAGAGCGTGGTGAAGAAGGTGCAACAGAGCCTCTTCAACCTCAGGAGGCTGAAGAAATTTGTCTTGTCAACTAAAACCCTCGCAAACTTTTACAGGTGTACTACTGAGAGCATCGGGCTGTATCACCGCCTGGTACGGCAACTGCACTACCCACAACCACAGAGCTCTCCAGAGGGTGGCGCGGTTTGCATAACGCATCACTGGGGGCAAACTACCTGCCCTCCAGGCACCCGAAGTCACAGGAAGGCCAAAAAGATCATCAAGGACAACAACCACCCGAGCCACTGTCTATTCACCCCGCAACCATCCAGAAGGCGAGGTCAGTACAGGTGCATTAAAGCTGAGACCGAGAGACTGAAAAACAGCTTCTATCTCAAGGCCATCAGACTGTTAAACAGCCATCGCTAACACAGAGAGACTGCTGCCTACATACAGACTTTAAATCATTGGCCACTTTAATAAATGGATCACTAGTCACTTGAATAATGCCACTTTAATAATGTTTACATATCTTGCCTTACTCATCTCATATGTATATACTGCATTTTATACAATTTATTGCATCTTGCTCATCCATATATTTTAATTTATATATTCTTATTCCATTCATTTACTTAGATTTACAGTATGTGTATTAGGTAGTTGTTATGGAATTGTTAGATTACTTGTTAGATATTGCTGCACTGTCGGATCTAGAAGCACAATCATTTTGCTACACTCGCAATAACATCTGCTAACTGTGTGTATGTGACCAATACAATTTGATTTGAAGTTGGTGGTGATGAGGGCAGGGGCATCTGGCTGCCGCTACATCACAGGACAGTCTGTGTTCCGATTACCAACAGCCAGGTCTGCTCTGAACAGGTCTGCTCTGAACAGGTCTGCACTGAACAGGTCTGCACTGAACAGGTCTGCACTGAACAGGTCTGCTCTGAACAGGTCTGCTCTGAACAGGTCTGCTCTGAACAGGTCTGCACTGAACAGGTCTGCTCTGAACAGGTCTGCACTGAACAGGTCTGCACTGAACAGGCCTGCTCTGAACAGGTCTGCTCTGAACAGGTCTGCTCTGAACAGGTCTGCACTGAACAGGTCTGCACTGAACAGGTCTGCACTGAACAGGTCTGCACTGAACAGGGCTGCACTGAACATGTCTGCTCTGAACAGGTCTGCTCTGAACAGGTCTGCACTGAACAGGTCTGCTCTGAACAGGTCTGCTCTAAACAGGTCTGCACTGAACAGGTCTGCACTGAACAGGTCTGCACTGAACAGGTCTGCTCTGAACAGGTCTGCTCTGAACAGGTCTGCACTGAACAGGTCTGCTCTGAACAGGTCTGCACTGAACAGGTCTAAGCTGATGCCTAAGAGCAACTGTCAGGGGATGGGAACTTACATTATAACAGGACAGGAGGGCAGCCAGGAAATCCTGGCCTGATCTTCAGCTGTACTACTATGTCTACGTCCTGATTCTCCCCAAACTGTGAACTCCCTCAGGACACAACCTATGTATACCATGGCTATAGGAACACTTAACACTAGACTGTGTTCCATATACAGTAGTCATGACGTGGCCCTCTTTGGGTATAGCGTGTCTTCCCCCTCTCTCTTTCGCCTACACCCAGGCTGCTGTTATCTCAGATCGTACATTCCTGGAGGAGACACTCTTCCTCATGGCCAGACAGTATAGGAGAAAAGGTTTCACAGAGAGAATAAAGGAACTTCTTCCACCTCACAGAACTTGAGAACTGAACAATATTCATGTTCTGGAGAATGTATAAACGGTCGGTGAAGTAGCCAGCTACGAACTGGTCAATTTTGTACAATTTTGTGAAACTCATGAGAGACAATACAGCCACATTACCATAACCCTGTTTATACAAGAGTCTCAGTTGTGAGGCTTGCATCTAATTGTTGTGTAAAATGAATGAGTAAAGATAAAACTATTTGGGAAATTATGTAATGTGATTTTAAACTGTTTAATGAAGGAAACTCCAATTCCCTTTGGAGTTTAACTAAATCATTGGCCCGCCCCATGAGCACAGACATCGATCTGGCATCATGGGACAGCCCCTTTCCGCTCTTCCGAATATAACCCCCACCTTGGGAATTCATCTAGAGACCATGCTTCTCTCAATTACGAGAGTGCTAAGATTTGAGTAGAGACCAGCTTACCTCGATAACCACGAGAGCGCTAAGGTTTCAGCTGATTGCTGAACTCTTAACCATACCACGTGGTTAAACTCTGAGACTATCGAACTGACAGAAAAATAACAAATCTTTGATACTAATTACTAGTCTGCAGCTAGGAATTCGGTACCATTGAACGTGAAGACCGAAAACCACCAAAACATCTATTCTATAACAACACTGCTGAATGTTACTCTGAACTATCTATTCTAACCTCGGCAGAGAGAGAGAGAGAGGGCGGACAAAGTCTCCAACAGAGATCACGACGACACAATGAGCGTAAATATATATATTGATTGCAATTATTCCCAAATGAGTGAGCGTTCATGTGCAAAGGATTAGCATTTCAATTGTTATCATTATCAACTTTGTCTTTTATCTCAGTCGACCCCCACTTCCCTTTTGTCCACCAAGCCGCGATGCCGGTTTAGCCCACTAGGGCACATTCCCCTATAATTTCCTTGTAACCATATCTACTTGTTTGTTTGTGCATTTCTGTGATTATCTAGTTAGTCAATAAATAAATGATTTAAGACAATTGATGTATGGATGACTCATAATGAAGACTGGGTTCGTGCAGATAACCAACAATTTACGACGTTTGGAATGAGACTAACGTGAGGTAAAGAATAATTCATTAATTAGAAGACTAATTGATCAGATATTAAAATATCTTAAAGTGATATTAGGAAAATTATAACTTTGTAATCTGAATATCCTTGGTGCCCCGACTTCCTAGCTAATTACAGTTACATGATTAAGTTAGTTTAATCATGTAATAATAATTACAGAGAATTTCTGATGAAAATAAGTCTTCAGTTTAATGATGCCAAAGGCACGACACAGTACTCAGTCCACTTACTGCTAAAAGAACACTCAGGGGGAACCACTGTTAGTCTACACCTGTTGTTTACGAAGTATGTGACAAAGAATAAACAACAACAATTGATTGGATTCTTAAACTCTTTGGGTGTCATGTACTGTCATGTTGTGTCTTGTCTCTGTCCTTTCCCTTCACCCTGTCTCCCTCTGCTGGTCGTTGTTAGGTTACCTTTTCTCCCCCTCTTTCCCCCAGCTGTGCCTTGTCTCCTCCTAACCACCTCGTCACCCCTTTTCCCACCTGTTCCCTTTTTCCCTCTGATTAGTCCCCTATATCTCTCTCTGTTTTTGTTCCTGTCCTTGTCGGATTCTTGTTTGTTGTGTTTCATGCCTGAACCAGACTGTCGTCATGTTTGCTGTAACCTTGTCTTGTCCTGTCGGAATCTGCCGGTCCGTCTGAGCCTACCTATGTTTGGTAATTAAAGAAGCTCTGTTTAAGTTAATTCGCTTTTGGGTCCTCATTCACGCACCGTAACAGAAGAATCCGACCAAGAATGGACCCAGCGACTTCGGATCCTCTCCACTCAGCCGTCGGGATCCAGGGAGCGATGCTAGGCAGACACGAGCAGGAAGTGTCTGCTGCTCGACATGCCGTTGAGACCCTGGCCACCCAAGTCTCCAACCTCACAGAACAGGTTCACCATCTCCGCCTCGATCCACCGGCCACTTCCAGGGCTTTCGAATCTCCGGAGCCCAGAATCAATAACCCGCCGTGTTACTCTGGGGAGCCCACTGAATGCCGCTCGTTCCTCACCCAGTGTGATATTGTGTTTTCTCTCCAGCCCAACACTTACTCCAGGAGCACTGCTCGTGTCGCCTACGTCATATCTCTCCTTATTGGACGGGCTCGTGAGTGGGGCACGGCAATCTGGGAGGCAAGGGCTGAGTGTACTAACCAGTATCAGGACTTTAAGGAGGAGATGATACGGGTTTTTGATCGATCTGTTTTTGGGGAGGAGGCTTCCAGGGCCCTGTCTTCCCTATGTCAAGGCAATCGATCCATAACAGACTACTCTATTGAGTTTCGCACTCTTGCTGTCTCCAGTGGCTGGAACGAGCCGGCCTTGCTCGCTCGTCTTCTGGAGGGTCTCCGCGCAGAGGTAAAGGATGAGATTCTCTCCCGGGAGGTTCCTTCCAGCGTGGATTCCTTGATTGAACTCGCTATTCGCATTGAGCGACGGGTTGATCTTCGTCACCGAGCTCGTGGAAAGGAGCTTGCGCTCTCCGTCGCCCCCCTCTCCGCATCACTACCATCTTCCTCTGCCGGCTCGGGTGCTGAGCCCATGCAGCTGGGAGGTATCCGCATCTCGACTAAGGAGAGGGAACGGAGAATCACCAACCGCCTCTGTCTCTATTGCGGTTCCGCTGGTCATTTTGTCACTTCATGTCCAGTAAAAGGCCAGAGCTCGTCAGTAAGCGGAGGGCTACTGGTGAGCGCTACTACTCCTGTCTCTCCTTCAAGATCCTGCACTACCTTGTCGGTCCATCTACGCTGGACCGGTTCGTCAGCTTCCTGCAGTGCCTTAATAGACTCTGGGGCGGAGGGCTGTTTTATGGACGAGACCTGGGCTCGGGAACATGACATTCCTCTCAGACAGTTAAGGGAGCCCACGGCCTTGTTCGCCCTGGATGGTAGTCCTCTCCCCAGGATTCAGCGTGAGACGCTACCTTTAACCCTCACTGTTTCTGGTAATCATAGTGAAACCATTTCTTTTTTAATTTTTCGTTCACCTTTTACACCTGTTGTTTTGGGCCATCCCTGGCTAGTTTGTCATAATCCTTCCATTAATTGGTCTAGTAATTCTATCCTCTCCTGGAACGTCTCTTGTCATGTGAAATGTTTAATGTCTGCTATCCCTCCTGTTTCCTCTGTCTCTTCTTCACAGGAGGAGCCTGGTGATTTGACAGGGGTGCCGGAGGAATATCACGATCTGCGCACGGTGTTCAGTCGGTCCAGGGCCACCTCTCTTCCTCCACACCGGTCGTATGATTGTAGTATTGATCTCCTTCCGGGAACCACCCCCCCCCGGGGTAGACTATACTCTCTGTCGGCTCCCGAACGTAAGGCTCTCGAAGATTATTTGTTTGTAGCTCTTGACGCCGGTACCATAGTCCCCTCCTCCTCTCCCGCCGGAGCGGGGTTTTTTTTTGTCAAGAAGAAGGACGGGTCTCTGCGCCCCTGCATAGATTATCGAGGGCTGAATGACATAACAGTGAAGAATCGTTATCCGCTTCCTCTTATGTCTTCAGCCTTCGAGATCCTGCAGGGAGCCAGGTTTTTCACTAAGTTGGACCTTCGTAACGCTTACCATCTCGTGCGCATCAGGGAGGGGGACGAGTGGAAGACGGCGTTTAACACTCCGTTAGGGCACTTTGAATACCGGGTTCTTCCTTTCGGCCTCGCTAACGCTCCAGCTGTCTTTCAGGCATTAGTCAATGATGTCCTGAGAGACATGCTGAACATCTTTGTTTTCGTTTACCTTGACGATATCCTGATTTTTTCACCGTCACTCCAGATTCATGTTCAGCACGTTCGACGTGTCCTCCAGCGCCTTTTAGAGAATTGTCTTTTTGTGAAGGCTGAGAAGTGCACTTTTCATGCCTCCTCCGTCACATTTCTCGGTTCTGTTATTTCCGCTGAAGGCATTAAGATGGATCCCGCTAAGGTCCAAGCTGTCATTGATTGGCCCGTCCCTAAGTCACGCGTCAAGCTGCAGCGCTTTCTCGGCTTCGCGAACTTCTATCGTCGTTTCATCCGTAATTTCGGTCAGGTGGCAGCTCCTCTCACAGCCCTTACTTCTGTCAAGACGTGCTTTAAGTGGTCCGTTTCCGCCCAGGGAGCTTTTGATCTCCTCAAGAATCGTTTTACATCCGCTCCTATCCTTGTTACACCTGACGTCTCTAGACAGTTCGTTGTCGAGGTTGACGCGTCAGAGGTGGGCGTGGGAGCCATTCTTTCTCAGCGCTCCCTCTCTGACGACAAGGTCCACCCATGCGCGTATTTTTCTCATCGCCTGTCGCCGTCGGAACGTAACTATGATGTGGGTAACCGCGAACTGCTCGCCATCCGGTTAGCCCTAGGCGAATGGCGACAGTGGTTGGAGGGGGCGACCGTTCCTTTTGTCGTTTGGACTGACCATAGGAACCTTGAGTACATCCGTTCTGCCAAACGACTTAATGCGCGTCAGGCGCGTTGGGCGCTGTTTTTCGCTCGTTTCGAGTTCGTGATTTCTTATCGTCCGGGCTCTAAGAACACCAAGCCTGATGCTTTGTCTCGTCTCTTCAGTTCTTCAGTAGCCTCCACTGACCCCGAGGGGATTCTCCCTGAGGGGCGTGTTGTCGGGTTGACTGTCTGGGGAATTGAGAGGCAGGTAAAACAAGCGCTCACTCACACTCCGTCGCCGCGCGCTTGTCCTAGGAACCTTCTTTTCGTTCCCGTTCCTACTCGTCTGGCCGTTCTTCAGTGGGCTCACTCTGCCAAGTTAGCCGGCCACCCTGGCGTTCGGGGTACGCTTGCTTCCATTCGCCAGCGTTTTTGGTGGCCCACCCGGGAGCATGACACGCGTCGTTTCGTGGCTGCTTGTTCGGTCTGCGCGCAGACTAAGTCCGGTAACTCTCCTCCTGCCGGCCGTCTCAGGCCGCTTCCTATTCCCTCTCGACCGTGGTCTCACATTGCCTTAGATTTTGTCACCGGACTGCCTTCGTCAGCGGGGAAGACTGTTATTCTTACGGTTGTCGATAGGTTCTCTAAGGCGGCTCATTTCATTCCCCTTGCTAAGCTTCCTTCTGCTAAAGAGACGGCACAAATCATCATCGAGAATGTTTTCAGAATTCATGGCCTTCCGTCAGACGTCGTTTCGGACAGAGGTCCGCAATTCACGTCTCAATTTTGGAGGGAGTTTTGCCGTTTGATTGGGGCTTCCGTCAGTCTCTCTTCCGGCTTTCACCCCCAGTCTAACGGTCAAGCAGAACGGGCCAATCAGACTATTGGTCGCATCTTACGCAGTCTTTCTTTTCGCAACCCTGCGTCTTGGTCAGAACAGCTCCCCTGGGCAGAATACGCCCACAACTCGCTTCCTTCGTCTGCGACCGGGCTATCTCCTTTTCAGAGTAGCCTCGGGTACCAGCCTCCGCTGTTCTCATCTCAGTTCGCCGAGTCCAGCGTCCCCTCCGCTCAGGCTTTTGTCCAACGTTGCGAGCGCACCTGGAAGAGGGTCAGGTCTGCACTTTGCCGTTATAGGACGCAGACTGTGAGGGCTGCTAATAAGCGTAGAACTAAGAGTCCTAGATATTGTCGCGGTCAGAGAGTTTGGCTCTCCACTCAGAACCTTCCCCTTAAGACGGCTTCTCGCAAGTTGACCCCGCGGTTCATTGGTCCGTTCCGTATTTCTCGGGTCATTAATCCTGTCGCAGTTCGACTTCTTCTTCCGCGATACCTTCGTCGCGTCCACCCGGTCTTCCATGTCTCCTGCATCAAGCCCGTCCTTCGCGCCCCCGCTCGTCTTCCCCCCCCCCCCCCCCCCATCCTTGTCGAGGGCGCACCCATCTACAGGGTCCGTAGAATTTTGGACATGCGTCCTCGGGGCCGTGGTCACCAGTATCTCGTAGATTGGGAGGGGTACGGTCCTGAGGAGAGGAGTTGGGTTCCCTCTCGGGACGTGCTGGACCGTGCGCTGATCGAGGATTTCCTCCGTTGCCACCAGGTTTCCTCCTCGAGTGCGCCAGGAGGCGCTCGGTGAGTGGGGGGGTACTGTCATGTACTGTCATGTTGTGTCTTGTCTCTGTCCTTTCCCTTCACCCTGTCTCCCTCTGCTGGTCGTTGTTAGGTTACCTTTTCTCCCCCTCTTTCCCCCAGCTGTGCCTTGTCTCCTCCTAACCACCTCGTCACCCCTTTTCCCACCTGTTCCCTTTTTCCCTCTGATTAGTCCCCTATATCTCTCTCTGTTTTTGTTCCTGTCCTTGTCGGATTCTTGTTTGTTGTGTTTCATGCCTGAACCAGACTGTCGTCATGTTTGCTGTAACCTTGTCTTGTCCTGTCGGAATCTGCCGGTCCGTCTGAGCCTACCTATGTTTGGTAATTAAAGAAGCTCTGTTTAAGTTAATTCGCTTTTGGGTCCTCATTCACGCACCGTAACATTGGGGACATCCTGCCATTCTTGTTTACTGTAATCCCATGAGAGAGGAAATCTTAACTAACTAACTAACCATATAGACTATGTTCCAAATATTGTACTCAATCCAAGGATCAGACAGGTGAAGTGGTATCATCGGGAGGCTTAGAGGTGGTTTGAGTTCTTCACCTCAAGCTGTCTGAGCCTTGCAACAGATCCTCCTTAGTCCCACCTTGAACTGCCCAAGACTCTACTGATATTAGGCCACCAACAAGCCATGTGTTCCTCAATATTATCACACACACACACACACACACACACACACACACACACACACACACACACACACACACACACACACACACACACACACACACACTGCCTGTGTAAACTTGTAACATGCATTGCCATGAAGGCATAAAGCAAAAATGAAATGAAACATTGACCTGACTACAGATGTAGGATCTTAATTTGGAACAGTTTGCTACAGCATGAAAATAATCCTGCAACCACAGTAAATGTGAAAATTATTATGGAAATTATTATGTGGATTATAATTATTGGACATTTTTGTAGGGGATTATACATTATTCGTTAGGATGCTATCAAATCAAATTTGACCTTTTAAATTGGAAATTACAAACTTTACAAGCCTTTTTAAGCCTCCTGAAAATGCTCAGCAACAAAACAGTGATTAAAAGGAAGAAATGAAATGATGAAACCATTTTTTTTATAATGCCAAGACTATGTTAATACACTGATGATAATTGTCTATGAAGCAGAAGGTCTTTAACGTTGCAGGTATGGGTGTGGTTGGTGTTGTAACTTTAATGTGTTACAGAGTTAATGTTTAAGTTTATTCTTTGAGCTATATCTAAAGATATTTCTTTAGATTTATTTCCATATGTAATTGTATTGGGTTGTGTTGAATTACGCTTTTTGACTGCAAGTCCCAGAATGCCTTGCGAGAGGAATGAGTGATAACGCGCCAATTATGTGCAGGTGCGGATGATTGTGGCTGACTTTCCAACAGCATCTTACCTGCATTGCTCTGTACCAAAACAATTGTTGTTAAATGTAACGTAAACAAGTATTCTTACTAAAATAAGCTTTCGTATCAAACCCGACGTCCCGAGTCATTACTAAGAAGTTAGCAAATCTAAAAGTTGGAGACGTGTCCAACCCACAAGTGCCATCTTGAATTAGACTGCGGGCCCATTGTTTGGAGAGCATTGTTTGCTACTAATTTCAGGCCTTTTTACTCAACATTCAACATGTTTTTTTGTGGAAATATACATGGAATATTTTAGAGCCTTCCATTGGACCTTTACATTTTCTGTTGGAGTATTGACTATTGATATTTGGGTTGTGTAGGGATTCTCTTTTTTCTATGTTTTTTTCATTGGTTTACAAATATTTATTTGGACTTGGGCTTCCATTCAAAGACTCAAAGACTCAACCAGAGGTTCTGGTAGGACTTATAAAACATTATTTATAAAACAAAACAACATGTTTTTTGAACGCTATGATTAGTTTAAAAGCATGATAGCTGTACTTTTAGTTTATGGTTGACAGATTGTTTTCCATTAGCAAAGCACGTGAATGCATCCAACTAAAAGCACTTGAATGCATCCAACTCATATTCACAACTTTACAACTGGTAATTAACAACTTACCACTTGGTTGTGAATGCAGCATAAGGTTTTCAATTACATGGTGAATTTTGCTCTTTGGACTTTTGGCTCAGGACTATTCATGTATTGTTTATGATGGAATCATTATTGTGTTGCTTATGTTGAAACCCTATGATGTTCCTATCAATACACCATTATTGCCCTGACCAATTCCCCCAATCTTATATTTCTAACAAGTTTGTGTGGTTTATGCAAGCTAGTGGTTCTATGTTCCCAGAGTCAGATCCATCTTTAGCTGCCATTATTACTCCTTATAGAAGATTTTTGGTGCAGGCTTTATTCCAGCCCAGTACTAACCTATCTGATTTATCTAATCAAGGTCTTGATGATTAGTTGCTCACTGCAGGTGGTAATCAGGTGTGTTACTACTGGCTGGTTTTACAGGAACAAGATAATCAGGATTGAAGACCTAACTCGCTCTAGGGGTTGGCGTCAGTCCCAAGGCCTGCAGGGTTTGGGTGTCCCTGTTTGGATCTGTCTGCTGGCGCAGGGCAGGAAAGCTTGAGAAGGGGCAGATAAAGGCAGCATGGGCAGAAGTAGCCAGGGAAGGGGCAACGAGGGTAGCCAGGGCTGAGGCAGCCAGAGATGGATTAGCCTGGGATGATGCAAAGAGGGCAGCCAGGAAAGAGGCAGCCAGGGAAGGGTTATCTTGGGCAGGGGGAGGTGGCATGGCCTTGGGCCCTGTCTGGGAAGGGTTATCTTGGGCAGGGGGAGGTGGCATGGCCTTGGGCCTAGTCTGGGAAGGGTTATCCTGGGCAGGGGGAGGTGGCATGGCCTTGGGCCCAGTCTGGGAAAGAAGTGATCTACTGACTGTTCTCTACTCCACAACACCACCAGCTGCCATCTTCCTCTCCTTCCAGCTGCTCTCTCTCTCTCTCTTTCTCACTCTCGCTCTAACTCTCTCCCCACCTCTCTCCCTCCCTCCGTTTCACGCACTCACTCTCTCCCCACCTCTCTTTCTCTTTCCCCACCTCTCTCTCTTTCTCATGTCTATTTTTAGAGCTGGCTGATTTCTACCTTCTAAAACAAACAAACTCTGTTGTGGGACAGGAAGGTTTTTTTCTTCTTCTTTCACACATGCACACACACACCGTCCCTCATCTGTCACTACACAGGCCCATACACATACATGCACACACACACCGTCCCTCATCTGTCACTACACAGGCCCATACACATACATGCACACACACACCGTCCCTCATCTGTCACTACACAGGCCCATACACATACATGCACACACACACCGTCCCTCATCTGTCACTACACAGGCCCATACACATACATGGAGGCACTCTGTTGGTTTTGGTTCAAACCAAGCCACATGCAAGACGTACTGTACGCTAACACAGGCTTTTCGTGTGTGTGTGTGTGTGTGTGTGTGAGACCAATCCAGCTTGATACAGTACAGGAGCATCATCCTCAATAGAAAAAGATGGTGGCCATGTTTATAGGAACTACTGTACTACTACTATTACACTACTACTACTACTACTACTACTACTACTACTACTACTACTACTACTACTACTACTACTACTACTACAACAACAACAACAAAAACAATGTTTTAAGTGAGAAGAAGCCATTGGTCCAAAGCTGAAAAATAATGGAAATTCACATGAGCGCCACAATGTCTACAAAACCCATGCTCTACCAAGGTTTTCCAGCACACAGCTTTGACCTACTACAGTAGCTATGTTGGTCTAGTGTACTTCAAACAATGTGTATGCAGGTTGTTTAGGATTCAAACCTTCTCAAACAGCCTAATTCAAATCAAATCAAATTGCATTTGTCACATGCGCCGACCTTACAGTGAAATGCTTACTTACAAGCAGTTTTAAGAAAATACCAACAATAAAAAAATAAAGAGATAAGAATAACAAATAATTCAAGAGCAGCAGTAAATAAATATAGCGGGGCTACATAAAAAGAATGCCGGTACTGAGTCAATATGCGGGGGCACCGGTGTCGAGGTCATTGAGGTAATATGTACATGTAGGTAGAGTTATTAAAGTGACTATGCATGGAGAATAACAGAGAGTAGCAGCAGCGTAGGGGGGGGGGGGGGGGGGGGTTGGGGGGGCAGCGGCAATGCAAATAGTCTGGGTAGCCATTTGATTAGCTGTTCAGGAGACTTATGGCTTGGGGATAGAAGCTGTTTGGAAGCCTCTTGGACCTAGACTTGGCGCTCCGGTATCGCTTGCCGTGCGATAGCAGAGAGAACACTCTATGACTAGAGTGGCTGGAGTATTTGACCATTTTTAGGGCCTTCCTCTGACACCGCCTGGAATAGAGGTCTGTTGGTGATGTGTTGGTGATGTGGACACCATGGAACTTGAAGCTCTCAACTTGCTCCACTGCAGCCCCGTCGATGAGAATGGGGGTTTGCTCGGTCCTTCTTTTCCTGTAGTCCACAATCATCTCCTTTGTCTAGATCACGATGAGGGAGAGGTTGTTGTCCTTGCACCACACTGTCAGGTCTCTGACCTCCTCCCTATAGGTTGTCTCATCGTTGTCGGTGATCAGGCCTACCACTGTTGTGTCATCGGCAAACTTAATGACGGTGTTTTCCACCATAATTTGCAAATAAATTCATTAAAACTCCTACAATGTGATTTTCTGGATTTCTTTTCCTCATTTTGTCTGTCATAGTTGAAGTGTACCTATGATGAAAATTACAGGCCTCTCTCATCTTTTTAAGTGGGAGAACTTGCACAATTGGTGGCTGACTAAATACTTTTTTGCCCCACTGTATATACATATATACCTATACATACATTAGGCATGGCTTGCAGTCGGCGTTCTAATTCATCCCAAAGGTGTTCGATGGAGTTTAGGTCAGGGCTCTGTGCAGGCCAGTCAAGTTCTTCCACACCGATTTCGACAATTCATTTCTGTATGGACGTCACTTTGTGCACAGGGGCATTGTCATGCTGAAACAGGAAAGGGCCTTCTCCAAACGTTTGCCACAAAGTTCAAATCAAATCAAATTTTATTTGTCACATATACGTGGTTAGCAAATGTTAATATGAGTGTAGCGAAATGCTTGTGCTTCTAGTTCCGACCATGCAGTAATATCTAACAAGTAATCTAACCTAACAATTTGGAAGCAAAGAATCATCTAGAATGTCATTGTATGCTGTAGCATTAAGATTTCCCTTCACTGGAACTAAGGGGCCTAGCCCAAACCATGAAAAACAGCCCCAGACCATTATTCCTCCTCCACTAAACTTAACAGTTGGCACTATGCATTCAGGCAGGTAGAGTTATCCTGCTATCCGCCAAATCAAGATTTGTCCGTCAGACTGACAGATGGTGAAGCATGATTCATCACTCTAGAGAACGCATTTCCACTGCTCCAGAGTCCAATGACAGTGAGCTTTACACCACTCCAGCCGATGCTTGGCATTGCACATGGTTATCTTAGGCTTGTATGCAGCTGCTTGGCAATGGAAACCGATTTCATGACGCTTCCGACGAACAGTTCTAGTGCTGACATTGCTTCCAGTTTGGAACTCGGTAGTGAGTGTTGCAAAATAGGACAGATGATTTTGGTCCCATTTTGTGAGCTTGTGTGGCCTACCACTTTGCGGTTGAGCAGTTGTTGCTTCTAGACATTTCCACTTCACAATAACAGCACTTACAGTTGACCGGGGCAGCTCTTGCAGGGTAGAGATTTGATGACTTGAGTTGATGGTTCCACGTCGAAAGTCACTGAGCTCTACAGTAAGGCCATTCTACTGGCAATGTTTGTCTATGGAGATTGCATGGCTGTGTTCTCGATTTTATACACCTGTCAGCAACGGGTGTGGTTGAAATAGCTGAATCCACTAATTTAAAGGGGTGTCAACATACTTTTATATATATATATATATATATATATATATATATATATAGTGTATATATATTATTTTAACAGCAGGACACTGTAAAGTCCATTATTAATCTGAAGAGTATGAATTAGGATGCTTAAGAAGATTTGAACCCTAAGCAACCTACATTGTTTGAGGTAAAAGAGTCCAACATAGCTACTGTTATAGGTCAAGGCTGTGTACTGGAAAACCTTGGTAGAGCATGGGTGGAGTAGACATTGTGGTGCTCATGTGAATTTCCTTACTTTTTTGGCTTCATACCAATGTCTACTTCTCATTTAAAACATAACTTTTACACCGGAATGTGATTATACAAAATTATACAACATTTTTACACGCAAAACAAAATTACATGTAAAATTACGAGTCACTTTAGACACAGAAGATCTCCGCTCAACCTTTAATCAAGATGTTTATCTGTCCCTCTGTGTCACGACTTCCGCCGAAGTCGGCCCTTCTCCTTGTTCGGGTGGTGGTCGACGTCACCGGCTTTCTAGTCACTACCGATCCATTTTTCTGTTTTGTTTTGTCTGATTACATACACACCTGTTTTACATTCCCTCATTACATTCCCTATTTAACCATCTGACATACATGTATGTTCTGTCCGTGAATGTTTGTGTCGTTAGTGGTTGTGTTCGTGTTAGAGTTTTGTTGTATGTTCCATTTTTGGAATTTTGCTTTATTCTTTGAGTAAACTCGGTTGTAATTACTCCATACCTGTGTCCTGCGCCTGACTCCGCTTTCACTCTGCACCCAAATCGCTGACAGAATCAAGGACCAATTCAAATGGAGTCAGCAGGTACAGCCAGCCCTTCTCTCCCAGTAGAGGAGCGCGTTCAGCAGCACGCGGCCATGTTAAACCGGCTAGGGACAGCCATGGATCGCGTGTTGCAAACTATGGACAGATGGGAGAGAGGATGCTTTCCTGTCAACGCTACTACACCACCACCCGCGCTTCAACCTACACCGATGTCCACCCCTCCGCTGTCAAGTCCCAGTGGAATTCGGCTCTCGCTCCCAGGAGCGTATGACGGATCAGTTGCCGGGTGCCAGGGGTTCCTACTCCAGCTGGAGCTCTACCTGGCAGCTGTTCAGCCGGTTCCTTCCGGACGTGAGAGAGTGGGCGCTCTCATCTCCTGCCTGACTGGAAAAGCCCTGGAGTGGGCCAACGCCATCTGGGGAAGGGAAGGTCTGACTCTGGATGACTACGAGGACTTCTCCTGCCGCTTCCATCTGGGGAAGGGAAGGTCCGACTCTGGGTGACTACGAGGACTTCTCCCTCCACTTCCATCTGGGGAAGGGAAGGGCGGTCTCTAGATGACTACGAGGACTTCTCCCGCCGCTTCCATCTGGGGAAGGGAAGGTTCGAGTCTGGATGACTACGAGGACTTCTCCCCCCGCTTCCATCTGGGGAAGGGAAGGACGGACTCTGGATGACTACGAGGACTTCTCCCTCCGCTTCCATCTGGGGAAGGGAAGGCCCGACTCTGGATGACTACGAGGACTTCTCCTTCCGCTTCCATCTGGGGGAGGGAAGATTCGACTCTGGATGACTATGAGGACTTCTCCCGCCGCTTCCATCTGGGGAAGGGAAGGTCCGAGTCTGGATGACTACGAGGACTTCTCATTCCGCTTCCATCTGGGGAAGGGAAGGTCCGACTCTGGGTGACTACGAGGACTTCTCCCGCCGCTTCCATCTGGGGAAGGGAAGGACGGTCTCTAGATGACTACGAGGACTTCTCCCGCCGCTTCCATCTGGGGAAGGGAAGGTCCGAGTCTGGATGACTACGAGGACTTCTCATTCCGCTTCCATCTGGGGAAGGGAAGGTTCGACTCTGGATGACTACAGGACTTCTCCCGCCGCTTCCATCTGGGGAAGGGAAGGTTCGACTCTGGATGACTACAGGACTTCTCCCGCCGCTTCCATCTGGGGAAGGGAAGGTTCGACTCTGGGTGACTACGAGGACTTCTCCTTCCGCTTCCATCTGGGGAAGGGAAGGTTCGACTCTGGATGACTACAGGACTTCTCCCGCCGCTTCCATCTGGGGAAGGGAAGGCCCGACTCTGGATGAGTACAGGACTTCTCCCGCCGCTTCCATCTGGGGAAGGGAAGGTTCGACTCTGGATGACTACGAGGACTTCTCCCCCCGCTTCCATCTGGGGAAGGGAAGGACGGACTCTGGATGACTACGAGGACTTCTCCCTCCGCTTCCATCTGGGGAAGGGAAGGCCCGACTCTGGATGACTACGAGGACTTCTCCTTCCGCTTCCATCTGGGGGAGGGAAGATTCGACTCTGGATGACTATGAGGACTTCTCCCGCCGCTTCCATCTGGGGAAGGGAAGGTCCGACTCTGGGTGACTACGAGGACTTCTCCTGCCGCTTCCATCTGGGGAAGGGAAGGTCCGACTCTGGGTGACTACGAGGACTTCTCCCTCCGCTTCCATCTGGGGAAGGGAAGGACGGTCTCTAGATGACTACGAGGACTTCTCCCGCCGCTTCCATCTGGGGAAGGGAAGGTCCGAGTCTGGATGACTACGAGGACTTCTCATTCCGCTTCCATCTGGGGAAGGGAAGGTCCGACTCTGGGTGACTACGAGGACTTCTCCCGCCGCTTCCATCTGGGGAAGGGAAGGACGGTCTCTAGATGACTACGAGGACTTCTCCCGCCGCTTCCATCTGGGGAAGGGAAGGTCCGAGTCTGGATGACTACGAGGACTTCTCATTCCGCTTCCATCTGGGGAAGGGAAGGTTCGACTCTGGATGACTACAGGACTTCTCCCGCCGCTTCCATCTGGGGAAGGGAAGGTTCGACTCTGGGTGACTACGAGGACTTCTCCTTCCGCTTCCATCTGGGGAAGGGAAGGTTCGACTCTGGATGACTACAGGACTTCTCCCGCCGCTTCCATCTGGGGAAGGGAAGGTTCGACTCTGGATGAGTACAGGACTTCTCCCGCCGCTTCCATCTGGGGAAGGGAAGGTTCGACTCTGGATGACTACGAGGACTTCTCCTGCCCGGAAGCGGGCAGTTTTTGATCATCCACCTGAAGGGAGAGCGGCGGGAGAGAGACTGTTTCATCTGAGACAGGAGATGAGGAGCGCTTAAGAGTTCGCACTGGACTTCAGAACTCTGGCAGCTGGTGCAGGATGGAATGAGCAGGCCCTAATCGACCACTACAGGTGTAGTTTACGAGAGGACGTTCGTAGGGAGCTAGCCTGCAGGGACACTACTCTCAACCTGGACCAGCTGGTGGACTTGTCTATCCGGCTGGATTACCTGTTGGCCTCCTGTGGACGTCTGGATCAGGGTCCGCCCGTTCCATTACCCAGCACATTGGATCCCACACCTATGGAGTTAGGAGGGGCTGCTATGAGGGGGACCGGAGGGGGGACCATTCCCTGTACCAGTTGTGGCCGCAGAGGGCACACTGCTGGTCGGTGCTGGGTTGGTTCTCCAGGAGGTCGAGGTAGCAGGCGGAGCACTGGTGGGTCTTCCCAGGTGAGTAGGCACACAACTCACCCAGAGCCCCCTGTTGCACACATATGGTTACCTATAGAATTTCCTGAGTTCTCCCCACATTCCCAGCATAAGGCGCTAGTAGATTCAGGTGCAGCTGGGAACTTTATTGACCGCTCCTTAGCACATAGATTAGGGATTCCTATTGTTCCTGTTGATGTTCCCTTCCCTCTACATGCCTTAGATAGTCGTCCTTTGGGGTCGGGGCTAATTGGGGAGGTCACAGCGCCTACTGCTATGAGAAAGCAGGGGGATCACGAGGAGAGAATTAGTCTCTTCCTGATCGACTCTCCTCCGTTTCCTGTTGTACTGGGTCTTCCTTGGTTGGCCTCTCATGATCCTATTATTTCGTGGCAACAGAGGGCTCTCAAGGAATGGTCCTGTCAGTGTTCAGGGAGGTGTGTTGGTGTTTCCTTAGGTGCCACTACGGTGGAAAGTCCAAACCAGGTTTCCACCATGCACATTCCCAATAAATATGCCGATTTGGCACTCGCCTTCTGTAAAAAGAAGGCGACTCAATTACCACCCCATCGACAAGGGGATTGTGCGATAGATCTCTTGGTAGATGCTGCACTTCCCAGGAGTCATGTGTATCCTCTGTCACAGGAGGAGACGGTGGCTATGGAGACATATGTCACAGAATCTCTGGGACAGGGATACATTCAACCTTTCATCTCACCTGTCACCTCGAGTTTCTTTTTTGTGAAGAAAAAGGATGGTTTGGGCCCGTGTATTGATTATCGAGGTTTGAATAAGATCACGGTAAAATACAGTTACCCGCTACCGCTCATAGCCAGTATGACCGAGTCATTACACGGGGCGAGCTTCTTCACAAAATTGGGCCTCAGGAGCGCTAACAACCTGGTGCGTATCCGGGTGGGAGATGAGTGGAAGACAGCATTTAGCACCACTTCTGGGCATTATGAGTACCTCGTCATGCCATACGGGTTAATGAATGCTCCATCAGTCTTCCAATCCTTTGTAGATGAGATTTGCAGGGACCTGCACGGGCAGGGTGTAGTGGTGTATATAGATGACATTCTAATATACTCCGCTACACGAGCCGAGCATGTGTCCCTGGTACGCAGGGTGCTTGGTAGACTGTTGGAACATGACCTGTACGTCAAGGCTGAGAAATGTCTGTTCTTCCAACAGTCCATCTCCTTCCTAGGGTACCGCTTTTCAGCGTCAGGGGTAGAGATGGAGAATGACCGCATTTCAGCCGTGCGTAATTGGCCGACTCCAACCACGGTAAAGGAGGTGCAGCGGTTTTTAGGGTTTGCTAACTACTACCTGAGATTTATCCGGGGTTTTGGTCAGGTAGCGGCTCCCATTACCTCACTGCTGAAGGGGGGACAGGTGCGACTGCAGGGGCGGACAGGGCTTTTGGTCACCTGAAGGCTCTGTTTACCTCGGCTCCCGTGTTGGCTCATCCTGATCCCTCCTTAGCGTTCATAGTTGAGGTGGACGCGTCCGAGGCAGGGATAGGGGCTGTGCTGTCTCAGCGCTCGGGTACGCCACTAAAGCTCCGCCCCTGTGCATTCTTTTGGAAGAAGCTCAGCCGGGCAGAGTGAAACTATGATGTGGGGGACTGGGAGTTGTTAGCTGTTGTCATGGCTCTGAAAGCGTGGAGACATTGGCTTGAGGGGGCTAGACACCCTTTTCTCATTTAGACTGACCACCGCAATCTGGAGTACATTCGAGCAGCGATGAGACTGAACCCTCGTCAAGCAAGGTGGGCCATGTTTTTCACCCATTTTGTTTTCACCCTTTCCTACAAACCAGGTTCCCAGAACGTGAAGGCAGACGCACTGTCCCGGCTGTATGATACAGAGGAGCGGTCCACGGATCCCACTCCCATAATTCCAGCTTCTCGCCTGGTGGCACCGGTGGTATGGGAGGTGGACGCGGACATCGAGCGGGCGTCACGTGCAGAGCCTACTCCCCCTGAGTGTCCAGCTGGGCGTCTGTATGTTCCGTCTGATGTCTGCGATCGTTTGATCTGTTGGGCTCATACATCACCCTCCTCTGGTCATCCTGGCATCGGTCGGACGGTGCGCTGACTTGCTGGGAAGTACTGGTGGCCCAGTTTAGCTAAGGACGTGAGGGTGTATGTTTCCTCCTGTTCGGTTTGCGCACAGTGCAAGGCACCTAGACACCTGCCCAGAGGGAAATTACAACCCCTTCCCGTTCCACAACGGCCATGGTCACACCTATCGGTGGATTTCGTGACGGATCTTCCCCCGTCGTGGGGTAACACCACGATTCTGGTCATTGTGGATCGGTTTTCTAAGCCTTCTTTCTTTGCCCGGTCTCCCTACGGCTCTACAGACTGCGGAGGCCCTGTTCACCCACGTATTCCGGCACTACGGGGTGCCTGAGGATATAGTTTCTGATCGGGGTCCCAAATTCAAGTCTAGAGTATGGAGGGCGTTTATGGAATGCCTGGGGGTCTCGGTCAGCTTTACCTCAGGTTTTCACCCCGAGAGTAACGGGCAGGTGGAAAGAGTCAACCAGGACGTGAGTAGGTTTCTGCGGTCCTATTGCCAGGGCCGGCCGAGGGAGTGGGCGGTTTACATCCCCTGGGCGGAGATGGCCCAAAACTCCCTCCGCCACTCCTCTACCAACCGGGTTATCAGGGTCATCAGCCGGTCCTGGCACCATGGCATCAGAGCCAGATCGAGGCTCCTGCGGTGGATGAATGGTTTCGGCACTCAGAGGAGACATGGAACGGTGCCCGTGTGCGGCTACAACGGGCCGTCAGGAGGCAAAAGGCAAGTGCTGACCGCTACCGCAGTGAGGCCCCGGTGTATGCACCGGGGGATCGGGTCTGGCTCTCGACCCGAAACCTGCCCCTTCACCTGCCCTGCCGGAAGCTGGGTCCGCGGTTTGTGGGGCCATTTAAAGTCCTAAGGAGACTGAACAAGGTTTGTTATAGGTTACAACTCCCCCCTGATTATCACATTCACCCCTTGTTCCATGGGTCTCTCCTCAGGCCGGTGGTGGCTGGTCCACTCCAGCAGTCTGAGGTGCGGGAGGTTCCTCCGCCCCCTCTGGACATCGAGGGGGTCCCGGCGTATACCGTATGGACTCAAGGCGTCGGGCAAGGGGCCTTTAGTACCTGGTGGAGTGGGAGGAGTACGGCCCGGAAGAGAGATTCTGGGTACCAGTGGAGGACATCCTAGATCCCTCATTACAACAGGAGTTTCACCGTCTCCACCCCGATCGCCCTGCGTCCCATCCTCCTGGTCGTCGCCGGTGTCAGCGCGCGGTAAAGGGGGGGGGGGGTACTGTCATGACTTCCGCCGAAGTCGGCCCTTCTCCTTGTTCGGGTGGTGTTCGGAGGTCGACGTCACCGGCTTTCTAGTCACTACCGATCCATTTTTCTGTTTTGTTTTGTCTGATTACATACACACCTGTTTTACATTCCCTCATTACATTCCCTATTTAACCATCTGACATACATTTCTGTTCTGTCCGTGATTGTTTATGTCGTTAGTGTTCGTGTTAGAGTTTTGTTGTATGTTCCATTTTTGGAATTTTGCTTTATTCTTTGAGTAAACTCAGTTGGATTACTCCATACCTGTGTCCTGTGCCTGACTCCGCTTTCACTCTGCACCCAAATCGCTGACACTCTGTGACCGCTGTTAACTTCAGAACAAAGTTGACTACAATACAAAGACGCCAATTTCTTTGCAATTGTTATAAACAAGCAAAGGGTAAAAATATGCTTCAAATGAGAACCTAGGTGACGGCATTAAATATAAATACGGTAGGCTACATAGGCCTGAGTGTACAAAACATTAGGAAAACCTGCTCTTTCCATGATATAGGCTGACAGGTGAATTCAGGTGAAAAATATGATCCCTTGTTGATGTCACCTGTTAAATCCACTTCAATCAGTGTAGACATGTTAAAGTTGGATATTTAAGCTTTGAGACAAATTAGACATGGATTGTGTATGTGTGCCATTCAGAGGGTAAATGGGTCAGACAAAATATTTAAGTGCCTTTGAACAGAGTATGATAGTAGGTGCTAGGAGCACCAGTTTGAGTGTGTCAAGAATTGCAATGCTGTTGGGTTTTTCACGCTCAACAGTTTCCCAGGTGTATCACAAGTGACCAAACATCCAAAGGACATACAGCTAACAGCATACCAGTGGTAAAACAACGGGTCGTTGATGAAAGAGGACAAAGGAGGCACGAATTGTGCAGAATTCTGGAGTTAGTCCACTGACAGTCCAGTACAACATTGGTACCCAAAGACCCATAAAATAATGCACAACTTGTTGTACCTTGACATGAATGGTGTATGGCAGCTGTCGACATTACAGGGTTCCACTTCTTTCAGCTCAAAAATAAAACTGCGAGTGCAGTGGGCTACAGAACGAAAACACTGGACACTGGAGAATTGTAAAAACATTGCCTGGTTTGATGAATCCCGGTTCCTGCTGTTTTACGCTGATGGAAGGACTAGGTATGGAGAAAACCACGAGTACATGCATCCATCATGCCGTGTGTCAATATTGCAGGCTGGTGGTGTGTTTTCATGACACACATTGGGCCCCTTGATAAAAGTGGAGCAACGTTTGAATGCCACAGGATATCTGAACATCATTGTCAATCAGGTGCATCCCTTCATGGCAGCAGTGTATCCATCTGCAAATGTATTTTTGCAGCAGGATAATGCCCCATGCCACAAGGCTAGGATTGTCCAGGAATGGTTCCACAAACATGACAGTGAATTCAGCTTATTGCAGTGGCCTGCCCAGTCACCAGATCTGAATCAAATTGAGCATCTGTGGGATGAGATTGAACAAAATATTCAGAGTAGAGATCCACTACCAGCCAACTTGACACAACTGTGGGAAGCATTGGAGTCAACATGGGCCATTATCCCCATGTAACACTTTCAACACCTTTTAGAGTCCATGCCCAGAAGTATTGAGGCTATTCTGAGTGAAAAAAGGGGTGCAACTCAATATTAGCACGGTGTTCCTAATGTTTTGTACACTGTGTATTTCAATCATATTTAAATAAATGTCATGTTCAATCAACTGAGTTCTATTTAGCTAATTGTAGGCTACCGTCTATAATTTTTGCCTCAATTTCATGATGTGTAAGCCTAACAACATGTGGTCAATGATGTGCCAAATATTTGATTTAGTGCATAGCCTAAGCATTAGAATAAGCCTCCTCAATATTTGCAGCCATAAGTGATATTTTCTTTCTAGGAGCTGACCCATGGTCAGTATCTAATGTTAACGTAAGATATGAATGGAGGACGCTGATCCGAGAGCAGCCCTTTCTTTCGATCCTATCAGCATCGACACATGCTCTAACAACGCACTTATTGAAAGTTCTCCCTACGTGGTGTTTTGAGAAACGCATGAGTTCTTTGGCCGTTATGGAAACGATACATTGTTAAAACACTCATAAGCTGAAGTTCCATCACTATCGGGAAAACGGGCCACGGCTATTACTTCATAGATTTGGCTATTTGCATTTATGCAAAACATGTGGATTCTCCCTTTAAAGAGGGGTGGGGGGTGAATGTCAACAGCTGCTTTACATTAAGATCATGCCAGTTCCTGTAAGTGACTATTAAAGTACTGAATATGATTGAGCATTAGGAAAGAAAACAAAAATTCAGGGCGAGTCCCCACAGACTCCCCTCCAGTTTTTTACTTGTTGATGGCTTCTTCCCACTAAGGGGACCTACGTCGACATCTTTTGGGAGTCTTTTTCTTTGTTTGGTGCAGTCCAGACTGGCCTTGACTTCAACGTCCAAGACGGGACTCCCTAAAAACAAGTGACTTCATCAGGGGGGGGGAAGTACAATTAATTTCGTCCCGGTACGGGACCTCCTATATGTGCACGCAACAAAATGTTTTATGTGGTAATCATATAATTTCATTCATTCATTCATTCAATGGGATCTCTGTGGGCCTAGTCATTTAAAAAAAAAAAAAAGCATTACCTTTTATTGTGGCATAAACACAACCAGTCATGATGTTTCATCTGATTGTCAGACAATCACGTCAAATGGCTCCATTACTAGGCTACCTGCCTACGTTCATCCACTCACAACATATTACCAGCCTCCAAACAGTGGTGAATGGAAAGAGACTGTTACTCAAAACACCACAAAGTGTAATGACATTTGGCGAATGGCATTAGGCCAGAATTTGTGTGTCCACTGCTGTCGGCGCACGTCTCGGTGTTGGCCACTCATCTCTGCCTTGGCAAAATTCTATCTTTTTGTTAAACCCTATCACATTTTCTAGCGTAGGCTATACCACCCGTTTTCAAGTCCATTTGCTATTTTTTCATGCCTCTGACATGCAGTAATGATAAAAAGTGGTGTAATAGCCTACAGTTTTGACATTTCATTTTAATTATTGTGATAGGCTCATGTTTTAACGGTAAGGCGTACAGCCTTACTTTCACCTCTGCTTTTCTTAGCAGGTTAGTTTTTCTAACCTGCTGCTTTAATGTTCCTAACCTGCTGGTATGTTCTCCTAACCTGTTAGAAAAAGTTGTAGCTGTATCGAAGGGGAATGTTTTTAGGGAATCTCATCCACGGACGTTGATTTCTGTTCTGGTCCGGCAAACAATGTTTGGTTCAGATTTGGTCCAGTCTGTACTGGACCAAATCTGAACCAAGCATAGACATCTATGTTTCACAAGTTTGGACAGCACCGTACAGTAGAGTAGTGGTTCTCAAACCTCTCCATGGGGACCCCAGGCTGTTCCATGTAATTGATCTATTCCAGAGCTAGCACACATGATTCAACTTGTCAACTAATCCTCAAGCTCTTGAATAGTTAGTTCAGAGCTACAGCAAAAATAAATTTTCTACATATGGAAAATACATATTTTAAACTTCCTGAAAATACTTATTTTCACCTTTCATTCAGAACCTAAAATGAACCTAACTTCAATGTCTGGAAAATGTGTATTTTAAACAATTTTGCTTACTAAGTTCAGATCTTTGGGAATACACTGAAAAGTAACTTGACACTTGGTCAGTCAGTGCAAATTTGGATTAAAATGGCATGAAGAAAATTGCATTGACAGTGGAGGGTGTACTGAATTAATGCATCATAATGTAAGAGCTGGATTTTTTTCTGGTTGTTCGAACATGTCTTCTGTCTCGTCTGTTGATCTAGCTAATTAGCTAGCTAGCTAATGTGTATACTCACTGTAATGCACAGCCGGTACGCTACTTGCAAGTGCATTGGCCAGGTTTTTTATCAAGACAATTTGTTTTATCAGCTACAGTTAATGTTGTGAGAGGCTGGTCTTGGTTGAGGAAATGTAGGGTAGCTAGCAGGGTTTGTGCTGAAAATGACATCTGGCTGCACACGGAGCTATCTAGCCGATTTGACTGTAACATGCTGGAATAGATAGATGTATTATAAGTTAGCAACGTGGCAGTTTCCCAAAGTTTGGTGTTGAATATGAACTTTACTTTGCTTATATTGTCAACATTGAGTTGTGGATGGTGCACAATCTATACAGCTATGGAACAGTCTTGTTGGCTTGTAGCTACTGGCTAGTTGGCTAGCTATCTGGCTATAATAGCAGACAAGGACGTTCGCTAGCTTATTTGTTGGTGCTCTGATTTAGTTTACACAGATGACTTCAACCATATGAAAAACCATCCATAGCTAAATATACCTATATAACTAGCTTATTTTGCTTGTAGCTTTCTTCTCATCTACTGGTGTTAGCTAGCTAGCTACAGCTGCTAGCCTGCAAGCTGCTTCTGTTGCACAGCAACCAAGTTGTTGGTCCTGGTTTTAGAACTCTGAGATTCGGCTGAAAAGACATATGCATTGTCATAAATGCTACAAAAGGCAGCACATTGTTGATTTTTTTATTGACCGAAATGTGCACATGGGAGCGATAAATTAAACAGTTTATTAGAACTGTTGCACCTATTGTACAAACGTATTCAGTTCAAATGGATCCAAGTCTAATTGTCCCCTTATGGACGCTGCAGTGTCTAGAATTTGATCAAGGTTTGGGCAAAAAATTGTCTGACTACCTTAATGCTAAGAACCCTGTTTAAAATATGTTATAGTGGTTCTCAAAAACGGACAGATGGATCATGACGAGAGGCGGAGAATGTGTTGTGTACCTACAATCAAGTTGATTAATTTTAATCGACGTTGGTGTCATATTGGCTTAGATATAATAGTAGGGAGATTTGAATTTAACATTGAGATTCAATCAAGCCTTACTAATAGTACATGGGACTATTATAAACTGGGTAGTTCGAGCCCTGAATGCTGATTGGCTGACAGCCGTGGTATATCAGACCATATACCATGGGTATAACAGAACATGTATTTTTCCTGCTCTAATTACGTTGGTAACCAGTTAATAATAGCATCAAGGCATCTCTGGGTTTGTGGTATATGACCAATAGTCCAGAGGATCCAGAGTAACGCTGAGTGTTTTTTGAGACGTCTATACAAGCATCAAGATGAATTGTCAGATCCAACAGAATATGTCTTTGTTTCTTGGGACCTATAACTAGCATCTCTGTTTTGTTCAAGTTTAAAATTAAAGTAAATGTTTGTCTGAAACACAGGCCTCCAGGGTAGGCAATTTTGGTGCTTCACTGTGTTTCATCGAGATGTACAGCTTTGTGTCATCCACATAGCAATGAAAGTTAGCATTGTGTTTCCGAATGACATCACCAAGAGGTAAAATATGTAGTGAAAACAACAGTTGTCCTAAAATGAAACCTTGAGGAACACCGAAACATACAATTGATTTGTCAGAGGACATACCACACACACACACACTCACATGGATGGCATGATCAGCCAGGTAACCCGTGATACAAGTCAGTATTTGAGTATTCCAAAGGTTGCCAGTTTGAATCCAGCAATATAATTTATTTTAATTTTAAGCCTATCCCAACCTTAACCTTTACATTAACCATTTGGACTGAATGCCTAACCTTAAGATTCCTGAGTTAATTCCTGAACTTAAGTTAATGCTTAAACACTTTGAAATTTGACTATTAGAACAACTTCTAAATTTGATGTTTTAGAAACATCTAATTAGTCTAATTCTGACTCGAGACTGTGAGAGCTGGTAGGACCAAATAGCTAGCAACATTGACAAGAAGCTGACGTGGTGAACCATAAGTGGCTCATTTAAGCTAGTTTTATCATGTCCTTGATACCATGTCTTGTTTTTAGGTATTTTGACTGATGTCACGTCTATGCTAACATGGCTAAAATTCGCTAGTTAGCTAACCAACAACTGTAACGATGTATTTGAAAGAAAACAAGTGCTCATTGTGCAACTTTATATAAGTTTTCAATAAACATTGGAGACACAATCTAAGCCAACCCTGTCTGTTTTGCCCCATAGTTGCACACAAGTTGGTTTTGTTGCTAAACAACCAACCCATCTATGGAACTCAAACCATTTCACCCCCACAGCGCTGTCCACCAATGCATACGTAGACATGCCGAACTGCCCTAACACACGCACAAACATATGCTGTAGACACACAGATTTTCTCAGTTTGTTACTTATTCCAATGAACACCAAGATGGCTTTTTTTTTACTTATCTAAATAAAGGATTTTGAGAGAGTGAACGAGTGCACACTTCGGGGAAGGAAGGAAGTATGCAGAATGGTAAACCCAGAAGAAAGGCTTCTGTAGCCTTTACATAATAATTTGTTCTTAACTGACTTGCATTGTTAAATAAAGGTTAAATAAATTAAAAAGTAAATAAATAAAGATCCCAGTCGATACTAAAAATTGCTGACTAAGAAGAATCTGATTTCAATCAAATTTCACTCAATCAAATTGATTTATAATGCCCTTTTTACATTAGCATATGTCACAAAGTGCTCAAAGACGCTGCATGGTCATTCTGATGTCTGCATTGGTCATGCAGCGTTTAAGGTGACAATGCCTCTGCAGAAGTCAGGGCATTCATACTTCTTGCGCTTCGCGGAGTAGTGCAGCGCTGTTGAGCAGAGCTGTTGTGAAGGAAGTTGTCAAGGAAGTGAGTTTGTGTTAACACAGGACCTCCAGCCCCCACCTACCGTCAAACAATCACGTCAATGCGGAGGTATATGGAGCCCTCCACATTGTTAAAACTTTCGGGAGGTGCACGGTGAGAGCAGCCTCTGCGTGCTTCTGGAGGCGACGCAATTGCATCACACCCTCAAGCGTAAATGGGCTTTTATACAGAAACCTCAAAGAGCAGGCAATGCAGATATAGAAGCACGGTGGCTAGGAAAAACTCTCTAGAAAGGCTCTGAGGGGTGGCCAGTCCTCTTCTGGCTGTGCCGGTGGAGATTATAATAGTACATGGCCACTAAGGCTAGATCGTTCAAATCCCAGATCCCCCCCATAACTCCTCCCCTATGAAACATTCCGGGAGAAGGGAAGGAGCCTACGGATGGGGAATGAAATGGAACGTACCATGGTGGCTAGCATCCTGGGGTCCTTGTAAGGTAGAAGCCCATTAAGGAGAGCATCAATATTTCATTGCTCAGAAACATAATTGTAGAAGTTTCCAGCAGCAGAACGCCCAAGTGTCTCTCTCACTCTATTTCTCCCTCTTTCTCAGGCTTCTCTTTCCCTCTCTCTCGCTCTTTTCTCCCTCTCTCTCCCTCTCTTCATCTTTCTCCTCTACCTCCATCTCTAATTTTCTCTCTACCTATCTGCTCTGCTTTACATTGTTAAATTATCCCGGAGTCCTGTTGTTAGTCTCAATAGTGGGAGGGCCTCTAATGTGTGTGTGTGTGTGTGTGTGTGTGTGTGTGTGTGTGTGTGTGTGTGTGTTTCTGAGACATCAGTGAATAATGAGTGAATCAATTGTCCCCTATTAAATTCATGTATCTCTGCCTTTGGTTGAAAGTCATCGCTCATCTGATTACCTCACTGACTCATCGACTGGGCAGCTAACAGAGACTGTCCAGCCAGGTGGTACTGAACCTAACACATTAAGTAAACACATCTCAGATCGTGTCAAGTTGTGACAATTAAAAGGAAGCGGTATGCTGTAGCTCAGCTAAAGATGGCCTAAGTCTCAAACGTTCAAATCGTCCTATTTTTAGAGTTTCATTCCACTCAACAACCTAGCTGGGAAATACACGTTGAGAATTGCATAGGAATGCCCACTATTCTCCTGCAGTTCTCCACCCTCACCCAGTTAGTGTTCTTGAAACGAGAGGTACTCCCCCCTCTCCCCTCTCCCCTCTCAATACTTTATGCCCTTTACCAGGCAAAATTTGAAGTCCTTCGAAAAAACCCAATCAAGCCGGATGACAGTCTGCCAACACAATGCAAACAACACCCCCGGACCATTCTCAGTGAGCTCCAGCCCATTGCCAAGTAATTTCACTGGTGTCATGACTTTTGGTGCCCGCCAAACTTGGCCAAAGCCCACCCGAGCCCGCTTGAATTCACGCTGCATCAGGAGGTTCCAACCTGCCTAAGCCAAATAAAATTGTATGTTTTTTCTCCAGCTCTTTCCTTTATTGAGTGAAAATGCTGCTATCACCTTCTACTGTGTTATTTAACGCCTCCAACAAACTAGGCTTTCCCAATGTCATGCTGAGATAGACTAGTGTTGATTGCAAATGACACACAATGCGATAAATTATGCCTTGCTCAGTTGTTCACTGAATTGTAGATTGGCCACCCTTGGTTGATGAAAGCAGCGCAGAGGTAAGATGGCCAGGTAACTACTGTTTGATTTGACAGGAAACTGAACTAGGGTTTGTAACCCCAGTGCTGAGCTAGTGTGTAGCAGCTAGTTGCTGTATGGCATGTGTTTGTCCTAGAATTGTGTGCATGTCCCTTATCGACTGAGGTGAATGAAGCTACAGTACCAAGATGATCATGGATGCAGTCATTTTGGCTTGTTTTTGTCGCTCTCTAAATAGAGTTGTTTTTGCCGCTCTCTAAATAGAGTTGTTTTTGCCGCTCTCTAAATAGAGTTGTTTTTGCCGCTCTCTAAATAGCGTTGTTTTTGCCGCTCTCTAAATAGAGTTGTTTTTGCCGCTCTCTTAAATAGAGTTGTTTTTGCCGCTCTCTAAATAGAGTTGTTTTTGCCGCTCTCTAAATAGCGTTGTTTTTGCCGCTCTCTAAATAGAGTTGTTTTTACCGCTCTCTAAATAGCATTGTTTTTGCCGCTCTCTTAAATAGAGTTGTTTTTGCCGCTCTCTAAATAGAGTTGTTTTTGCCGCTCTCTAAATAGCGTTGTTTTTGCCGCTCTCTAAATAGAGTTGTTTTTACCGCTCTCTAAATAGAGTTGATTTTGCCGCTCTCTAAATAGTTGTTTTTGCCGCTCTCTTAAATAGAGTTGTTTTTGCCGCTCTCTAAATAGAGTTGTTTTTGCCGCTCTCTAAATAGCGTTGTTTTTGCCGCTCTCTAAATAGAGTTGTTTTTACCGCTCTCTAAATAGCGTTGTTTTTGCCGCTCTCTTAAATAGAGTTGTTTTTGCCGCTCTCTAAATAGAGTTGTTTTTGCCGCTCTCTAAATAGCGTTGTTTTTGCCGCTCTCTAAATAGCGTTGTTTTTGTCGCTCTCTAAATAGCGTTGTTTTGCCGCTCTCTAAATAGCGTTGTTTTTGTCGCTCTCTAAATAGCGTTGTTTTGCTGCTCTCTAAATAGCGTTGTTTTGCTGCTCTCTAAATAGCATTGTTTTTGCTGCTCTCTAAATAGCGTTGTTTTGCCGCTCTCTAAATAGCATTGTTTTTGTCGCTCTCTAAATAGCGTTGTTTTTGTCGCTCTCTAAATAGCGTTGTTTTGCTGCTCTCTAAATAGCATTGTTTTTGCTGCTCTCTAAATAGCATTTTAGAGCTTTGTTTAGAAATGCAGTAGGCCTAAATCAGCTTTCTATAAATTCCTTGGAGGGGAGAAACAATTCCTTGGAGGGGGCGTTAGCACTGAACATGATGTTTCTAACTTGAATATTTTCATTTTCAAATGGATTAATTTGAATAAATTAGGGCAGATACAAATTAAGAGTTGAAGAAGTTATTCAATGCAATTGTGGCAGATCCTGGGGAGAGGCCACTGCCACAGACCAGAGCTAAGAGGGTCTCAGGGTACAGTGGCTCAGTGAGGCAGAGTAAATGCTTCAAACTTAGGCTCTATTACATAATTGACCAACACAAATGCTTGTAAATAAGGAACTTAAAGTATAAGTTTAATAACAAAGGTTATCTTAAACTCAAAGTATTTTGTATCCGTTCTTCTTCTTCTTTAAGGCAGACTATATTTCTGCCACCTACTTACTATACGGGGTATTGAAACACCAAAACAAAAATCAATTTGCGGGAATGGAGGGTGGGACCCGGCAACACACAGAATAATAATAATAATAATAAAAACCATCCCACTCCTTCAGTCACAGTTCAAATCCCATCCCTAAACAGGTGCAGGTGCCTGTGAGGACAGAGCATTCATCGACAGGATTCCTTGTAATGCCTCTGCTGTAAAATCCCTGAGTCCCAAAAAACGCTCAGCTGCACTCACAATGATGCCTATTTCCTCAGATCTCCTTTCTGTTTGCGCTGTGCAGTTGATAACCAATGTAATAAATGCTACAAAGTCCACCTTCTTAACATGCAACATGTCAGGATCCCTCTGCCAAGGAATATTCTCTGGTTCCTCTACTCCTACTACCATTACTTCCTCAACCCCACTGCTTTCTTCCAATCTTCTCACTGCCTCCAGATAGGAGACATGCTGGACAGCCCTTATTCTTACCACCTCCGTCTCCTTCACCCTAACAGGACACTTCAGAAATGTGGGTGCATGTTCACCACCACAATTGCAGCATTTGGCTCAGCTGGTATACGATACACATTACCAAATATTTTGCATTTATCACACTGCATGGGTTTGGGCATGAAAGCTCTCACCTCATAAAACCTAAATGCATGTGAGAATGCATGTGAGAAAAAGCAATAGAATGGATGGAGTGGGCTTCCTCACTCCACCCATCATGCAGGTCAGTCAGTGTGCACCAATCACTTGATTCAATTCTTCACATATGCTTTGCATTCACTTCTAGTGCCACAACAGCGATAACGCCCTTGATAGACACCTTGCTTCGAAGAGCCACACACGACACATTCCAATCCGATTTCTTGTTGAGGCGCAGAGCAAGCTCCTTCTGTTCCATAGATTCACAACAACAATACTCTCATAAACGCCACCTCATGCAACGCATCCACCATTTTTATAGAGACTTCAATCGGATCTCCCAGGTAACATCGATCCAAAAGCCCTTACAACTGACCAAAAAATAATCAGAACTAGGCTTGGATTTACTCGATTCCACTACCACTTTACTTCTCTTATTTCCTTTTGTATTCTCCACTGGAATGCAATCCTTCTCGCTCATCTCCTCTTGACACGCCATCTGATTCAAACGGAACATCCGCTTCTGCCATTTTCCCCCTCGAATCATCAGTCTGTCTCAGGACACAGCATCGTCTGCTGCTGTCTCTTTTTTCCCACTAATGTGAGCAGCTGCAGCCTAGTCAACTGTTGGGGCTGATTGACCAGTGTTAGTTTAAGACAATTTTCAAAGCTATTTCTGATACACGTTGCTGATTTCCCATGTCCACCCATAACTTGTGCTTGGTCACCCCTAGGCCCCCCAACTAAACAAATCATTGCCCCTGCTCACAGCAGCAACTTCAGACATCAATTTCAGTGCAATCCAATAAACCCACCACGCCACTTATTCAACTTACCAGAGTGCAGAATCTCTCAGGTGGGTTCCCACAGGTGATGCCTGGTGGGTCCACCTTGACCCGCATGTAGTCCTTCATGGACTGGGCCTTGGGCTGGCATGCATACTGCTCCCACACCGCGCCATCGTCCGTGCTCACCAGGGACTTGCACAGGTCGTACTGGCCCAGTGTCAAAGAGGCGAAGCAGTGCAGGAGGAGCAACACGGCCTGACAGAGCATGGCAGGTCCTGGGAAAGCCACGAGCGGGGTCTGACGATGAGTGGGGTTTGGCGGTGAAGGGCAAGAGAGGCCACGGTAGTCAGAGCTTGGGCGAAAAGCATGGAACGCGACTAGGGATCATACAGAGACAGAAAGTAACTTTGGCATCACCATGATGAGTCTACGTGCTCAACTGAGCGATAGGGGACGGTTCAGTGATGAGGGAAAACAAATACAAATGCACTAAGATAAATAACTGTAGAGCCGTTCAATAGAAGTGGACACACAAATAATCACGGCTTCTTTAGGAAATGACACTTTATTGTTTTGACGCCTGGTTTGGAAAAGACGGACAAAAAATTGACCAGGGGGAGGCGAATGTCACTATGAAACTTCACATCTACTTCAACCATAGTGGTGCCAGTGCTGTGGTGGTGGCGGTAGGGGTCGTTGGGATATCAGCAGAACAAATCCATACTTCAGAGGTCCTTTTCCGCTGGGAGAGACAAGAGCTGTCCGCTACGAGGGAGGATGAGGTGACGACGTACTTAGATACATCCATCAGGTCGTGATGCCCCGGTCCGGCACCTTGCCTCAGTGATAGTCCTGGGAAAATGAGGGGAATTATGAAAATATTAGATATTATAGAAATGATAGAGTGAAAGAGAGAGAATATTATATACTACAGATATTATTGAAAGAGAGAGGTAGAGAGAGAGAGAGAGAGGGAGAGAGAGAGAGAGAGACCAGTATTCCTATCAGATGTTTGTATGTAATGCTGTACATCGTCGTGCATGTAACATATTTCAGAGAGAATATTTCGAGAGTTACACACGAGCTTTTAAGTCATACAAGGTTTGATGCCAAGTTTCAAAAGTTGCGGGTGTGTGAGTGTGCTTTTGGGGTGAGACGTATTGGATTGTTCATTATAGAGTGGAAAGCTCGTCCCCTTTCTTTGAAAAATAAGTTCGTATGCGTTATATGCATGGGAGGGGGGGTGAACTAGCAAGTGAATGTCACCCCGCCACTTATTTAATTCGTTCCATGAAACATGAATTGTCCTAGCTTCAACTGCGTCACCATGCATTCATTTAACATGCTTATAGCTGACATGGCGCTTAGTAAATTATTACGCACACCTCTGCTGTCCTGGTTGCGCCCCTGCGGAAATACACGTGCTAGTGCCGCCTATGCGTGAGAGTTTGAATTGGCATCAAAATGCTAGAAGACCAGAGGTCACAAAATACGTTTTAATGGGAATGACACTGACCCTCTTCACTGTCCGGCTACGATGTGGCCAGAATCCCACAAATATGTATTCCACGAAAATTAGGTGAAGCTTTTTTCAGTTTATAGTTTTGAAGTGCCAAAGCGGTTCTCTGGCTCGAAATACCTTATAGGGTGTGTCTGACAGACTGCTGCTTCTGCTCGCTTTCAGCAGCCCGAATCGAAAGTAGCAACCGATCAGGCTGCATTTCATTTGGTCATAAATAACATTATTTCTAAACATTTATATAAAGTGACAACTTTTGAATTTATTATAGAGTAGGCCTAACAACATTTAGAGTAGTGAGTGACAATTTAGTCTAATAGTCTCGAAGTGAGCGTTGCGTTTTAGTCTCACTTCGAATAGGTCTCGTAATCTCCTCAGAATTTATTTTAACAGTCAAACATTCTGAAGCGGGTCAGATTTATTAGATAAAACACTTATTTAGCCTACTTACTTCGAAGGTTCATCTGGGAGAGCCACTCCGTGTCCCATTATTATACGAACGCCCCTCTGCCATAAGCCCCGCACGGCTCCATTCACTACCCGGCTCCCGCGGTGGTGTTGGCTACTGTACTCCACTCTGGTTATCTGATGCGGTCTCCTTGTTACTTTTTTCTCGTGCCTGTTACTTTTTTATTACACCACGGATGACCGTGTCCTAGATCTGGAAATGGGAGTTGGAGAAAAAAAGCGAAAGCGTGAATTCCGGCTTGAAAGAGTATCAAAAGTAAGAAAATATTGACGTTGAGGAAGGTCTGGTGCTCGTACTTTCCCACTTTACAAGCTCAGCTTTATCCGGGATGTTCAAGCGCAGAAAGAAAAAAAGCTTTGTGGAAAATCTCCCCCTTGCTCGCTCTCTCTCTCTCTCTCGCTCGCTCTATCTCTCTCTCGCTCATCTCTATCTCTCGCTCTCTCTCTCTCTCGCTCTCTATGCCTGTGCTAATTCCTTTTTACCATCTCTTTCAATCACTACCCGGGCTTTTATCTGCTAGCCTGAGCCAGGGCGGGTTGCGCAACTTCTTACCCGGTCTCTACGCTCTCTAGCACGGGCCAAGCGGCACCAAACTGAACCGTCCCACCAGCTGATCAGCAAGCGCTGCTTAAAGGAACAGCGGAGAAGTGGAGCTATAGCCTACAGTGTCATCCACTGTGTCCGAGCGTTCAGAGAGTTGTATCAGAAATGTTTAGCAGCAGATAAGCCAGAGTTGTTTGCTCACGTTGGAGGAAGTGGTGGATAGAGGGCGGTTTAGATACAGGACATAAACCACGGTTCGGGTTTACAGAGCCATTTTTGGTGGCTATTAAAGCTGTCTGTTTGTGCAAAAGAGAAGGCGCGTACCGCTATTACAATCAGCCATAGCATGTTGGATCAATTGCAAAATGCAGCACTGCCTTTACACGTTTTGTAATTTAATAAATGATACCTGAATCTATTACTTTAATTTAACAAATACTACTGTTTAGTGTTTTTTTTAGACCTATGAGAATAATGGAAATAATTACAACACATTGAAGCGCCCATGAAGTCTAGGCCTAGTTAGATTGTTTGCATAACAAAATTGTAAGCTATTTCAGACTATATTGAAATAGCTTCATAAACTTAATTTCAATTGATTATATATTGATACGTTATAAAAACGATTTGACTCAATCATTAATCATAAATATGAAGCAGCTTTGAGGGCAACTTCAGAAGGGAATTTGATACTGCTTTCCACCTGGCTACCACTACCCTGGTCAACTGCCCTGCACCCCCTACAGCAACTCGCCCAAGCCTCCCCAGCTTCTCCTTCACCCAAATCCAGATAGCTGATGTTCTTAAAGAGCTGCAATATCTGGACCACTACAAATCAGCCGAGCTAGACAATCTGGACCCTCTCTTTCTAAAATGATCTGCCGAAATTGTTGCAACCCCTATTACCAGCCTGTTCAACCTCTCTTATCGTCTGAGATCCTCAAAGATTGGAAAGCTGCCGCAGTCATCCCCCTCTTCAAAGGGGGAGACACTCTAGACCTCAAGCCCCATATACTACCCACCACTGCGACCTATACGCTCTCGTTGGCTCTCGCTTTATACTCGTCGCCAAACCCACTGGCTCCAGGTCATCTACAAGTCTTTGCTAGGTAAAGCCCCGCCTTATCTCAGCTCACTGGTCACCATAGCAGCACCCACCCGCATCACGCTCTCCAGCAGGTATATTTCACTGGTCACCCCTAAAGCCAATTCCTTCTTTGGCTGCCTTTCCTTCCAGTTCTCTGCTGCCAAAGACTGGAACGAACTGCAAAAATCGCTGAAGCTGGAGACTCTTATCTCCCTCACTTACTTCAAGCACCAGCTGTCAGAGCAGCTCACAGATCACTGCAACTGTACATAGCCCATCTGTAAATAGCCCATCCCCCTCATCCCCATACTGTATTTATTTATTTTGCTCCTTTGCAGCCCAGTATCTCTACTTGCACATTCATCTTCTGTACATCTATCACTCCAGTGTTTAATTGCTATATCGTAAATTCCTCACCACTATGGCCTATTTTATTGCCTTACCTCCCTTCTCTTACCTCATTTACACACACTGTATATATACTTTTTTCCCCACTGTATTATTGACTGTATGTTTGTTTATTCCATGTGTAACTCTGTGTTGTTGTATGTGTCGAACTGCTTTGCTTTATCTTGGCCAGGTCGCAGTTGTAAATGAGAACTTGTTCTCAACTAGCCTACCTGGTTAAATAAAGATGAAATTAAATAAATAAATAAATAAAAATTGGCGCTTGCTATCTGTTCTAAAGTCGCTGTCCGTGGTGCTGAAATAGACTGACTGCTTCTCTTGTACTTTCACAAGGCAGGGTGTACAATACATGCTGCAGCCCCGCTAGTGACAGCTGCGTTGCACTCCAAACATTTGAAAGCTGTCAAATGCATCACAAAAGAAGAAACTGAAGCTTCAGTATGTTGTCATAACAATGTTATGGGGGTTTCTGTGATTTTTTTTTTAGGTGATTTTGGGAAGAGAGAGAGAGACAGCGAGAGAGACATGTGATTCGGAAGGGAACTCTGAACTTCTATCTGGGTGGGAACACTGACAGTACAGCATGGAGTCGATCGATAGTTTGTCCTTGCAGCGTCTCCTCTATCTTTCTCAAGTCTTTCAGATTCCTCTTAACCATTGCAGCGCCTACCTAAGCCCCCTTCACCCCCCAAAAATGATATCTACCTACCTTATATATCTACCTACCTTATATATCTACCTACCTTATATATCTACCTACCTTATTTATCTACCTAGCTTATATATCTACCGAGGTCTTCAAAGAAACATGTTACAGTGGGAAACAAAACTGATTACTAAATTGACCCTTGTTAGCTTGGAGTCACATATGAAATATGCATTATAAGATCTGACATTCATCAAAGTTAGAAAAGCTGATCATTTGTTATGTATGAATCTGGATGTCTTTCTCAAAGCCCCACAAATGATTTAGCGTTGGCCAGTTGAGTGGTAATTTCCCTGACGCCAGACAGTGCTAGACCGTTTACTGGCCTGACGCCAGAACACGTCACTTATATTAGTTAGGATGGTGAAATGTAATCCAGTTCTATCACTTGAAACGAGACATGGCATCAAAACATTTCAGCATCAAAACGTATATGAATGATCTCACTTTAGACATGGTTTACTTGTAGGTTTTTGTATTCAACGTTCTGGATTGTAGTCAACTTATTGGGCTTTTATATTGCTAATTAAAGTATGCTAAAGTATGTTAAATCTTTCTGCAGGTGCCCTCGATTGTGTCTTGATATTTGCTTTTGTATTATCTGTATCATTGATACTTGTCTTGTCCTTGTAATCCTTAATGATGCTTCAAGTGACAAAAACATTTCCTAAGTTGGGATCAATAAAGTATTACTCTACCCGTTCTGCTCTAATGCATGTCAATGTATTTTCTGGTCTTTGGTCTGGCTTGTGATGGCTAGGCCTTTGGCTAAAGCTATACAGAAACAATTGCATCCCTAAACTGCATCTTTTATAACATCAGGTGAGAATTATTTAATAATACCACCCTCCCAATTTACAACAAGGTTTAACTGTACAATGGTGATCACAAACAGGCAAAACCAGGTAAAATAGGTAATATTGTATATTCCAATAGTTTTACATTCTTCTAGATCTACTTCAATGTACATGAATATAACCTGACAGAAAAGTCAGCTGTGATGATGGGGATGAATGAGGGGTTTGATATTTTGGAATTCAATTATGCCTACCCTCATCTCCGTGCATCTGCCTACCCTCATCCCCGTGCATCTGCCTACCCTCATCCCCGTGCATCTGCCTACCCTCGTCCCCGTGCATCTGCCTACCCTCGTCCCCGTGCATCTGCCTACCCTCGTCCCCGTGCATCTGCCTACCCTCGTGGGTGTGGAGGAGTGAGGCGCAGGACAGCAGATATGAGCGTAATGAGCATAATTTTTACTAGGATTAAATGTCAGGAATTGTGAAAAATGGAGTTGAAATGTATTTGGCTAAGGTGTATGTAAACTTCCGACTTCAACTGTATATATGTCTTTTTAAAGACGAAAATCCAGTGTTTTTTATGTGAAATATAACAAAACTGTTTGAGTCTTCTGTGATGTATATTATTGGGACGCAAACTCAACATTTTATACATTTCAACTCTATATCTGACATGGTACACGGGTTCCTCTTTTTTAAGCCCAGAACCATGTGTGAGGTGTAAACTTATGTTTCAAAGTAGATTTGTTTAAGACTACCAATAAACACTTTGTGTGACCCTGATATAGCCCACTGCAGTACAATGTTAAATTCTCGTTAGGATTTTATCTAACATTAGCATGAAAACATCCCAAAAACATAACAAAATCTTCTTTAAAAACATGTTTTTAATGAAATATCCTTGGAACGTTCTCCTAACATTCACTAAAATGTTGTGCACAACATCTGTAACAACCAAAACAGAGCATTCCACAAAAGTTGTCATTAGGTTTCCACGTAATGTAAAAACACATTGTACCAGCAAACCAAAATTGGTCCTGTGAAAGTTCCCAGAACATTAGTTAGGTTGCGGCAAATATTCTCATTACACAACAACTTTCACAGTTGTGCTGATGATTATACAATGTTTGTATAAAACGCCTGATGTTGCAATAACGTTCCCAGAACACATTTTGCGAGTTCAAGGTTCCCAGAACGTTTCGTTAGGTTTTAATGTTTCTTTTAGGGTGCAAAAAACATTTATCTTATATTAGAAGAGCATTCTCAGAACACATTTAGTCTGTCCTTTAAAGTCTCCAGGAATGTTTCATTAGGTTGTGGGAACAGTCTGGGGGGAACATTATGGGGACATCATAAAAGATGTGTTCCCAAAACACAATCACTGTCCAGTTGTGCGTATGATTCTACAATGTTTATTTTCAGGTGAAAAAAACAATCACCTGATGTTGTAAAAATGTTCCTAGAATACATTTAGTCTGTTCTTTACAAGTTCCTAGAATGTTTTATTAGGTTGTGGGAACAGTCTGGTGGGAACATTATGGGGTCATCATAAAAGATGTGTTCCCAAAACAGAAACACTGTCCAGCTGTGTGAATGATTCTGCAATGATTCTAATTTATTCCTAGAATGTTTCTTTAGGTTCTGGGAACATTGTGCGAATATGACAATAGATAGGTTCCCAAAACAATTAAACTGTCCAGTTGTGCTGACATTAAGATAATGTTTGTATCAGGGTGCACAATATTTCCTTTGATGTTGCAAGGATGTAGACAGAACAGCCTTACTGAGTTCTTTAAAAGTTCCCAGAACATTTAATTAGGTTGGTAGGTACAGTGTAGAATCATTGTAGAGTCATCCGCAGAACTGGACAGTTTTTCTGTTTTGGGAAAATATATTATGTGATGTTGCCACAATATTTCCACCAGACTGATCCCACGATCTAATTAAATGTTCTGGGAACCTTTAAAGAACAGATCAAATGTGCTCTAGGAACATTCTTGCAACATCTGGTGAATGTTTTAAACAAACATTCTAAAATGATCAGCACGACTGGACCATTTTTGTGTTATGTGAACATACATTTACCACGACCTAACAAATGTTCTGGGAACTTACACAGAACCAACTGTGTTGTCTCTAGCTGTGTCCGAAATGGCACTCTATTCCATATATAGTGCACTACTTTTGACCGGAGACAATATATTCCCTCTTTAGTCTACTACTTTTGTCCAGAGCCCATGGGTCTGGTCAAACTTAGTGCACTAAATAGGTGATAGACTGCTATTTGGGATGCAGCCTCTGTGTGTCCATGTGTCTGCGCAGAAGGTCGGGGTGGCTGAGTAGCCTCGTTGGCAGACCTTGATAAAAAGATATACCCTTCATCGTGACGGCATGCAGTTTGGACTGAGTTCAGGACGATGCTCACCCACCCACCCTCTCTCTCTCTCTCTCTCTCTCTCTCTCTCTCTCTCTGTCCCTCTTTCTCTCCTTCTCTCTTTCACTTTTATATCCCATCTCTCTCTGTCTCTCTACTTCTGTCACTCTTTATTTCTCTCTCTCTCATCCCCCCCTCTCAGTTTACTGACGTCAACTTGTGTGGGAGTCGTGCTTGTGCATGAAGCAATCTGGAAATGTGGTATGGCCCCAACGAAGTGGTGCATGATCTGTAATGTAATGCGGCTGTCCAGCACGGCCCATGGACACTGCCTTGACCAGACGGACAGAAGACACACACACACATACACACACACATACACACTATGTTTGCTTTCATTGTACAGAGAAAGTGAAACATAAAAAAAAAAAACAGAGGGTCCCCCATGGACTGTGTTGTCATGGCCAGAATTCATTTGAGGATCCTGGATGGAGAAAGAGGACAGAGGCCCGCCATACCATGGAGAAATGGTCCACACCGTGGAGAAATGGTCCACACCGTGGAGAAATGGTCCATACCGTGGAGAAATGGTCCACACCGTGGAGAAATGGTCCATACCGTGGAGAGATGGTCCACACCGTGGAGAAATGGTCCACACCGTGGATAAATGGTCCATACCGTGGATAAATGGTCCACACCGTGGAGAAATGTTCCAGACCTTGGAGAAATGGTCCATACCGTGGAGAAATGGTCCATACCGTGGAGAAATGGTCCATACCGTGGAGAAATGGTCCACACCGTGGATAAATGGTCCATACCGTGGAGAAATGGTCCATACCGTGGAGAAATGGTCCACACCGTGGATAAATGGTCCACACCGTGGAGAAATGGTCCATACCGTGGAGAGATGGTCCACACCGTGGAGAAATGGTCCACACCGTGGATAAATGGTCCATACCGTGGAGAAATGGTCCACACCGTGGAGAAATGGTCCACACCTTGGAGAAATGGTCCACACCGTGGAGAAATGGTCCACACCGTGGAGAAATGGTCCACACCGTGGAGAAATGGTCCACACCGTGGAGAAATGGTCCATACCGTGGAGAAATGGTCCATACCATGGAGAAATGGTCCATACCGTGGAGAAATGGTCCACACCGTGGATAAATGGTCCATACCGTGGAGAAATGGTCCATACCGTGGAGAGATGGTCCACACCGTGGAGAAATGGTCCACACCGTGGAGAAATGGTCCATACCGTGGAGAAATGGTCCATACCGTGGAGAAATGGTCCATACCGTGGAGAAATGGTCCACACCGTGGAGAAATGGTCCATAACGTGGAGAAATGGTCCACACCATGGAGAAATGGTCCACACCGTGGAGAAATGGTCCATACCGTGGAGAAATGGTCCATACCGTGGAGAAATGGTCTATGTACTATTAACATAAATTTGCTGTAATTTGCCGGATGCCCCGAAACTGTGCTCAGATGTATTAATGTGCAAAACTGCAGTATCACAAGATAATCAGCTACTGGAATATTGGTGTTTCTTTAGTTGTAAAGCAGAAGTTTGTGTAGTCTGTTCACTTATTTATGTGGCCGTTCTTCATCTTCAAAAGTGCAATTAATCCGCCTTTTAGAATGTATGTCAATGTTCATATCTTCTTGTTGGGTCCTTTCCAGTGGTTTGATGTCTTTTTAAGCTAGATAGGGTTGCCTATTCCTCCTGTTTCTCATATTCATCCTGTTCCTCCTATTCCTTCCTGTTTCTCCTATTCCTTCCTGTTTCTTCTATTCCTCCCGTTCCTCCTATTCCTTCCTGTTTCTCCTATTCCTCATGTTCCTCCTATTCCTCCTGTACATCCTGTTCCTCCTATTCCTCCTGTTCCTCCTATTCCTCATGTTCCTCCTATTCCTCCTGTACATCCTGTTCCTCCTATTCCTCCTGTTCCTCCTATTCCTCATGTTCCTCATGTTCCTCCTATTCCTCATGTTCCTCCTATTCCTCCTGTTCCTCCTATTCCTCCTGTTCCTCCTATTCCTCATGTTCCTCCTATTCCTCCTGTTCCTCATATTCCTCCTGTTCCTCCTATTCCTCATGTTCCTCCTGTTCCTCCTATTCCTACTGTTCCTCCTATTCCTCATGTTTCTCCTTTTCCTCATGTTTCTCCTATTCCTCCTGTTCTTCCTATTCCTTCCTGCTTCTCATATTCCTTCCTGTTTCTCCTATTCCTCCTGTTCTTCCTATAACTTCCTGTTTCTCCTATTCCTTCCTGTTTCTCCTACCCCCCCTGTTTGTCATATTCCTCCTATTTCTCATGTTTCTCCTATTCCTTCTTGTTTCTCCTACCCCTCCTGTTTGTCATATTCCTCCTATTTCTCATGTTTCTCCTATTTCTCCTATTCCTCCTGTTTCCCCTATACCTCCTATTTCTCCTATTCCTCCTGTTCCCCATATTCCTCCTGTTCCTCCAATTCCTAATGTTCCTGCTATTCCTCCTGTTCATCCTGTTTCTCCTATTCCTCCTGTTCCTCCTATTCCTCCTGTTCCTCCTGTTCCTCCTATTCCTCATGTTCCTCATGTTCCTCCTATTCCTCATGTTCCTCCTATTTCTCCTATTCCTCCTGTTTATCATATTCCTCCTATTTCTCATGTTCCTCCTATTCCTCCTGTTCGTCCTATTCCTCCTGTTCCTCATGTTCCTCCTGTTCCTCCTGTTCCTCATATTCCTCATGTTCCTCCTATTCCTCATGTTCCTCCTATTCCTCCTGTACATCCTGTTCCTCCTATTCCTCCTGTTCCTCCTATTCCTCATGTTCCTCCTATTCCTCATGTTCCTCCTATTCCTCCTGTTCCTCCTATTCCTCCTGTTCCTCCTATTCCTCATGTTCCTCCTATTCCTTATGTTCCTCCTATTCCTCATGTGCCTCCTATTCCTCATGTTCCTCCTGTTCCTCCTATTCCTCATGTTCCTCCTGTTCGTCCTATTCCTCATGTTCCTCCTATTCCTCCTATTCCTACTGTTCCTCCTATTCCTCATGTTTCTCCTTTTCCTCATGTTCCTCCTAATCCTCATGTTCCTCCTATTCCTCCTGTTCCTCCTATTCCTCCTGTTCCTCCTATTCCTCATGTTCCTCCTATTCCTCATGTTCCTCCTATTCCTCATGTTTCTCCTGTTCCTCCTATTCTTCCGATTCCTCATGTTTCTCCTGTTCCTCCTATTCCTCCGATTCCTCCTGTTCCTCCTATTCCTCCTATTCCTCCTGTTCCTCCTGTTCCTCCTATTCCTCGTGTTCCTCATGTTCCTCCTATTCCTCATGTTCCTCCTATTCCTCCTATTTCTCCTATTCCTCCTGTTTATCATATTCCTCCTATTTCTCATGTTCCACCTATTCCTCATGTTCCTCCTATTCCTCCTGTTCCTCCTGTTCCTCCTATTCCTCATGTTCCTCATGTTCCTCCTATTCCTCATGTTCCTCCTATTTCTCCTATTCCTCCTGTTTATCATATTCCTCCTATTTCTCATGTTCCTCCTATTCCTCCTGTTCGTCCTATTCCTCCTGTTCCTCATGTTCCTCCTGTTCCTCCTGTTCCTCATATTCCTCATGTTCCTCCTATTCCTCATGTTCCTCCTATTCCTCCTGTACATCCTGTTCCTCCTATTCCTCCTGTTCCTCCTATTCCTCATGTTCCTCCTATTCCTCATGTTCCTCCTATTCCTCCTGTTCCTCCTATTCCTCCTGTTCCTCCTATTCCTCATGTTCCTCCTATTCCTCCTGTTCCTCCTATTCCTTATGTTCCTCCTATTCCTCATGTGCCTCCTATTCCTCATGTTCCTCCTGTTCCTCCTATTCCTCCGATTCCTCCTGTTCCTCCTATTCCTCATGTTCCTCCTATTCCTCCTGTTCCTCATATTCCTCCTGTTCCTCCTATTCCTCATGTTCCTCCTGTTCCTCCTATTCCTACTGTTCCTCCTATTCCTCATGTTCTCCTTTTCCTCATGTTCCTCCTAATCCTCATGTTCCTCCTATTCCTCCTGTTCCTCCTATTCCTCCTGTTCCTCCTATTCCTCATGTTCCTCCTATTCCTCATGTTCCTCCTATTCCTCATGTTCCTCTTATTCCTCATGTTTCTCCTGTTCCTCCTATTCTTCCGATTCCTCATGTTTCTCCTGTTCCTCCTATTCCTCCGATTCCTCCTGTTCCTCCTATTCCTCCTATTCCTCCTGTTCCTCCTGTTCCTCCTATTCCTCGTGTTCCTCATGTTCCTCATGTTCCTCCTATTCCTCCTGTTCCTCCTATTCCTCCTTTTCCTCCTATTCCTCATGTTCCTCCTATTCCTCATGTTCCTCCTATTCCTCATGTTCCTCCTATTCCTCATGTTCCTCCTATTCCTCCTATTTCTCCTATTCCTCCTGTTTATCATATTCCTCCTATTTCTCATGTTCCACCTATTCCTCATGTTCCTCCTATTCCTCCTGTTCCTCCTGTTCCTCCTATTCCTCATGTTCCTCATGTTCCTCCTATTCCTCATGTTCCTCCTATTTCTCCTATTCCTCCTGTTTATCATATTCCTCCTATTTCTCATGTTCCTCCTATTCCTCCTGTTCGTCCTATTCCTCCTGTTCCTCATGTTCCTCCTGTTCCTCCTGTTCCTCATATTCCTCATGTTCCTCCTATTCCTCATGTTCCTCCTATTCCTCCTGTACATCCTGTTCCTCCTATTCCTCCTGTTCCTCCTATTCCTCATGTTCCTCCTATTCCTCATGTTCCTCCTATTCCTCCTATTCCTCCTATTCCTCCTGTTCCTCCTATTCCTCATGTTCCTCCTATTCCTCCTGTTCCTCCTATTCCTTATGTTCCTCCTATTCCTCATGTGCCTCCTATTCCTCATGTTCCTCCTGTTCCTCCTATTCCTCCTATTCCTCCTGTTCCTCCTATTCCTCATGTTCCTCCTATTCCTCCTGTTCCTCATATTCCTCCTGTTCCTCCTATTCCTCATGTTCCTCCTGTTCCTCCTATTCCTACTGTTCCTCCTATTCCTCATGTTCTCCTTTTCCTCATGTTCCTCCTAATCCTCATGTTCCTCCTATTCCTCCTGTTCCTCCTATTCCTCCTGTTCCTCCTATTCCTCATGTTCCTCCTATTCCTCATGTTCCTCCTATTCCTCATGTTCCTCCTATTCCTCATGTTTCTCCTGTTCCTCCTATTCTTCCGATTCCTCATGTTTCTCCTGTTCCTCCTATTCCTCCGATTCCTCCTGTTCCTCCTATTCCTCCTATTTCTCCTGTTCCTCCTGTTCCTCCTATTCCTCGTGTTCCTCATGTTCCTCCTATTCCTCATGTTCCTCCTATTCCTCCTATTTCTCCTATTCCTCCTGTTTATCATATTCCTCCTATTTCTCATGTTCCACCTATTCCTCATGTTCCTCCTATTCCTCCTGTACATCCTGTTCCTCCTATTCCTCCTGTTCCTCCTATTCCTCCTGTTCCTCCTATTCCTCCTGTTCCTCCTATTCCTCATGTTCCTCTTATTCCTCCTTTTCCTCCTATTCCTTATGTTCCTCCTATTCCTCATGTGCCTCCTATTCCTCATGTTCCTCCTGTTCCTCCTATTCCTCATGTTCCTCCTGTTCCTCCTATTCCTCATGTTCCTCCTATTCCTCCTGTTCCTCCTATTCCTCCTGTTCCTCCTATTCCTCATGTTCCTCCTATTCCTTATGTTCCTCCTATTCCTCATGTGCCTCCTATTCCTCATGTTCCTCCTGTTCCTCCTATTCCTCATGTTCCTCCTGTTCGTCCTATTCCTCATGTTCCTCCTATTCCTCCTATTCCTACTGTTCCTCCTATTCCTCATGTTTCTCCTTTTCCTCATGTTCCTCCTAATCCTCATGTTCCTCCTATTCCTCCTGTTCCTCCTATTCCTCCTGTTCCTCCTATTCCTCATGTTCCTCCTATTCCTCATGTTCCTCCTATTCCTCATGTTCCTCCTATTCCTCATGTTTCTCCTGTTCCTCCTATTCTTCCGATTCCTCATGTTTCTCCTGTTCCTCCTATTCCTCCGATTCCTCCTGTTCCTCCTATTCCTCCTATTCCTCCTGTTCCTCCTGTTCCTCCTATTCCTCGTGTTCCTCATGTTCCTCCTATTCCTCATGTTCCTCCTATTCCTCCTATTTCTCCTATTCCTCCTGTTTATCATATTCCTCCTATTTCTCATGTTCCACCTATTCCTCATGTTCCTCCTATTCCTCCTGTTCCTCCTGTTCCTCCTATTCCTCATGTTCCTCATGTTCCTCCTATTCCTCATGTTCCTCCTATTTCTCCTATTCCTCCTGTTTATCATATTCCTCCTATTTCTCATGTTCCTCCTATTCCTCCTGTTCGTCCTATTCCTCCTGTTCCTCATGTTCCTCCTGTTCCTCCTGTTCCTCATATTCCTCATGTTCCTCCTATTCCTCATGTTCCTCCTATTCCTCCTGTACATCCTGTTCCTCCTATTCCTCCTGTTCCTCCTATTCCTCATGTTCCTCCTATTCCTCATGTTCCTCCTATTCCTCCTGTTCCTCCTATTCCTCCTGTTCCTCCTATTCCTCATGTTCCTCCTATTCCTCCTGTTCCTCCTATTCCTTATGTTCCTCCTATTCCTCATGTGCCTCCTATTCCTCATGTTCCTCCTGTTCCTCCTATTCCTCCGATTCCTCCTGTTCCTCCTATTCCTCATGTTCCTCCTATTCCTCCTGTTCCTCATATTCCTCCTGTTCCTCCTATTCCTCATGTTCCTCCTGTTCCTCCTATTCCTACTGTTCCTCCTATTCCTCATGTTCTCCTTTTCCTCATGTTCCTCCTAATCCTCATGTTCCTCCTATTCCTCCTGTTCCTCCTATTCCTCCTGTTCCTCCTATTCCTCATGTTCCTCCTATTCCTCATGTTCCTCCTATTCCTCATGTTCCTCCTATTCCTCATGTTTCTCCTGTTCCTCCTATTCTTCCGATTCCTCATGTTTCTCCTGTTCCTCCTATTCCTCCGATTCCTCCTGTTCCTCCTATTCCTCCTATTCCTCCTGTTCCTCCTGTTCCTCCTATTCCTCGTGTTCCTCATGTTCCTCATTTTCCTCCTATTCCTCCTGTTCCTCCTATTCCTCCTGTTCCTCCTATTCCTCATGTTCCTCCTATTCCTCATGTTCCTCCTATTCCTCATGTTCCTCCTATTCCTCATGTTCCTCCTATTCCTCCTATTTCTCCTATTCCTCCTGTTTATCATATTCCTCCTATTTCTCATGTTCCACCTATTCCTCATGTTCCTCCTATTCCTCCTGTTCCTCCTGTTCCTCCTATTCCTCATGTTCCTCATGTTCCTCCTATTCCTCATGTTCCTCCTATTTCTCCTATTCCTCCTGTTTATCATATTCCTCCTATTTCTCATGTTCCTCCTATTCCTCCTGTTCGTCCTATTCCTCCTGTTCCTCATGTTCCTCCTGTTCCTCCTGTTCCTCATATTCCTCATGTTCCTCCTATTCCTCATGTTCCTCCTATTCCTCCTGTACATCCTGTTCCTCCTATTCCTCCTGTTCCTCCTATTCCTCATGTTCCTCCTATTCCTCATGTTCCTCCTATTCCTCCTGTTCCTCCTATTCCTCCTGTTCCTCCTATTCCTCATGTTCCTCCTATTCCTCCTGTTCCTCCTATTCCTTATGTTCCTCCTATTCCTCATGTGCCTCCTATTCCTCATGTTCCTCCTGTTCCTCCTATTCCTCCTATTCCTCCTGTTCCTCCTATTCCTCATGTTCCTCCTATTCCTCCTGTTCCTCATATTCCTCCTGTTCCTCCTATTCCTCATGTTCCTCCTGTTCCTCCTATTCCTACTGTTCCTCCTATTCCTCATGTTCTCCTTTTCCTCATGTTCCTCCTAATCCTCATGTTCCTCCTATTCCTCCTGTTCCTCCTATTCCTCCTGTTCCTCCTATTCCTCATGTTCCTCCTATTCCTCATGTTCCTCCTATTCCTCATGTTCCTCCTATTCCTCATGTTTCTCCTGTTCCTCCTATTCTTCCGATTCCTCATGTTTCTCCTGTTCCTCCTATTCCTCCGATTCCTCCTGTTCCTCCTATTCCTCCTATTCCTCCTGTTCCTCCTGTTCCTCCTATTCCTCGTGTTCCTCATGTTCCTCCTATTCCTCATGTTCCTCCTATTCCTCCTATTTCTCCTATTCCTCCTGTTTATCATATTCCTCCTATTTCTCATGTTCCACCTATTCCTCATGTTCCTCCTATTCCTCCTGTTCCTCCTGTTCCTCCTATTCCTCATGTTCCTCATGTTCCTCCTATTCCTCATGTTCCTCCTATTTCTCCTATTCCTCCTGTTTATCATATTCCTCCTATTTCTCATGTTCCTCCTATTCCTCCTGTTCGTCCTATTCCTCCTGTTCCTCATGTTCCTCCTGTTCCTCCTGTTCCTCATATTCCTCATGTTCCTCCTATTCCTCATGTTCCTCCTATTCCTCCTGTACATCCTGTTCCTCCTATTCCTCCTGTTCCTCCTATTCCTCATGTTCCTCCTATTCCTCATGTTCCTCCTATTCCTCCTGTTCCTCCTATTCCTCCTGTTCCTCCTATTCCTCATGTTCCTCCTATTCCTCCTGTTCCTCCTATTCCTTATGTTCCTCCTATTCCTCATGTGCCTCCTATTCCTCATGTTCCTCCTGTTCCTCCTATTCCTCCGATTCCTCCTGTTCCTCCTATTCCTCATGTTCCTCCTATTCCTCCTGTTCCTCATATTCCTCCTGTTCCTCCTATTCCTCATGTTCCTCCTGTTCCTCCTATTCCTACTGTTCCTCCTATTCCTCATGTTCTCCTTTTCCTCATGTTCCTCCTAATCCTCATGTTCCTCCTATTCCTCCTGTTCCTCCTATTCCTCCTGTTCCTCCTATTCCTCATGTTCCTCCTATTCCTCATGTTCCTCCTATTCCTCATGTTCCTCTTATTCCTCATGTTTCTCCTGTTCCTCCTATTCTTCCGATTCCTCATGTTTCTCCTGTTCCTCCTATTCCTCCGATTCCTCATGTTCCTCCTATTCCTCCTATTCCTCCTGTTCCTCCTGTTCCTCCTATTCCTCGTGTTCCTCATGTTCCTCATGTTCCTCCTATTCCTCCTGTTCCTCCTATTCCTCCTGTTCCTCCTATTCCTCATGTTCCTCCTATTCCTCATGTTCCTCCTATTCCTCATGTTCCTCCTATTCCTCATGTTCCTCCTATTCCTCCTATTTCTCCTATTCCTCCTGTTTATCATATTCCTCCTATTTCTCATGTTCCACCTATTCCTCATGTTCCTCCTATTCCTCCTGTTCCTCCTGTTCCTCCTATTCCTCATGTTCCTCATGTTCCTCCTATTCCTCATGTTCCTCCTATTTCTCCTATTCCTCCTGTTTATCATATTCCTCCTATTTCTCATGTTCCTCCTATTCCTCCTGTTCGTCCTATTCCTCCTGTTCCTCATGTTCCTCCTGTTCCTCCTGTTCCTCATATTCCTCATGTTCCTCCTATTCCTCATGTTCCTCCTATTCCTCCTGTACATCCTGTTCCTCCTATTCCTCCTGTTCCTCCTATTCCTCATGTTCCTCCTATTCCTCATGTTCCTCCTATTCCTCCTGTTCCTCCTATTCCTCCTGTTCCTCCTATTCCTCATGTTCCTCCTATTCCTCCTGTTCCTCCTATTCCTTATGTTCCTCCTATTCCTCATGTGCCTCCTATTCCTCATGTTCCTCCTGTTCCTCCTATTCCTCCTATTCCTCCTGTTCCTCCTATTCCTCATGTTCCTCCTATTCCTCCTGTTCCTCATATTCCTCCTGTTCCTCCTATTCCTCATGTTCCTCCTGTTCCTCCTATTCCTACTGTTCCTCCTATTCCTCATGTTCTCCTTTTCCTCATGTTCCTCCTAATCCTCATGTTCCTCCTATTCCTCCTGTTCCTCCTATTCCTCCTGTTCCTCCTATTCCTCATGTTCCTCCTATTCCTCATGTTCCTCCTATTCCTCATGTTCCTCCTATTCCTCATGTTTCTCCTGTTCCTCCTATTCTTCCGATTCCTCATGTTTCTCCTGTTCCTCCTATTCCTCCGATTCCTCCTGTTCCTCCTATTCCTCCTATTTCTCCTGTTCCTCCTGTTCCTCCTATTCCTCGTGTTCCTCATGTTCCTCCTATTCCTCATGTTCCTCCTATTCCTCCTATTTCTCCTATTCCTCCTGTTTATCATATTCCTCCTATTTCTCATGTTCCACCTATTCCTCATGTTCCTCCTATTCCTCCTGTACATCCTGTTCCTCCTATTCCTCCTGTTCCTCCTATTCCTCCTGTTCCTCCTATTCCTCCTGTTCCTCCTATTCCTCATGTTCCTCTTATTCCTCCTGTTCCTCCTATTCCTTATGTTCCTCCTATTCCTCATGTGCCTCCTATTCCTCATGTTCCTCCTGTTCCTCCTATTCCTCATGTTCCTCCTGTTCCTCCTATTCCTCATGTTCCTCCTATTCCTCCTGTTCCTCCTATTCCTCCTGTTCCTCCTATTCCTCATGTTCCTCCTATTCCTTATGTTCCTCCTATTCCTCATGTGCCTCCTATTCCTCATGTTCCTCCTGTTCCTCCTATTCCTCATGTTCCTCCTGTTCGTCCTATTCCTCATGTTCCTCCTATTCCTCCTATTCCTACTGTTCCTCCTATTCCTCATGTTTCTCCTTTTCCTCATGTTCCTCCTAATCCTCATGTTCCTCCTATTCCTCCTGTTCCTCCTGTTCCTCCTGTTCCTCCTATTCCTCATGTTCCTCCTATTCCTCATGTTCCTCCTATTCCTCATGTTCCTCCTATTCCTCATGTTTCTCCTGTTCCTCCTATTCTTCCGATTCCTCATGTTTCTCCTGTTCCTCCTATTCCTCCGATTCCTCCTGTTCCTCCTATTCCTCCTATTCCTCCTGTTCCTCCTGTTCCTCCTATTCCTCGTGTTCCTCATGTTCCTCCTATTCCTCATGTTCCTCCTATTCCTCCTATTTCTCCTATTCCTCCTGTTTATCATATTCCTCCTATTTCTCATGTTCCACCTATTCCTCATGTTCCTCCTATTCCTCCTGTTCCTCCTGTTCCTCCTATTCCTCATGTTCCTCATGTTCCTCCTATTCCTCATGTTCCTCCTATTTCTCCTATTCCTCCTGTTTATCATATTCCTCCTATTTCTCATGTTCCTCCTATTCCTCCTGTTCGTCCTATTCCTCCTGTTCCTCATGTTCCTCCTGTTCCTCCTGTTCCTCATATTCCTCATGTTCCTCCTATTCCTCATGTTCCTCCTATTCCTCCTGTACATCCTGTTCCTCCTATTCCTCCTGTTCCTCCTATTCCTCATGTTCCTCCTATTCCTCATGTTCCTCCTATTCCTCCTGTTCCTCCTATTCCTCCTGTTCCTCCTATTCCTCATGTTCCTCCTATTCCTCCTGTTCCTCCTATTCCTTATGTTCCTCCTATTCCTCATGTGCCTCCTATTCCTCATGTTCCTCCTGTTCCTCCTATTCCTCCGATTCCTCCTGTTCCTCCTATTCCTCATGTTCCTCCTGTTCCTCATATTCCTCCTGTTCCTCCTATTCCTCATGTTCCTCCTGTTCCTCCTATTCCTACTGTTCCTCCTATTCCTCATGTTCTCCTTTTCCTCATGTTCCTCCTAATCCTCATGTTCCTCCTATTCCTCCTGTTCCTCCTATTCCTCCTGTTCCTCCTATTCCTCATGTTCCTCCTATTCCTCATGTTCCTCCTATTCCTCATGTTCCTCCTATTCCTCATGTTTCTCCTGTTCCTCCTATTCTTCCGATTCCTCATGTTTCTCCTGTTCCTCCTATTCCTCCGATTCCTCCTGTTCCTCCTATTCCTCCTATTCCTCCTGTTCCTCCTGTTCCTCCTATTCCTCGTGTTCCTCATGTTCCTCATTTTCCTCCTATTCCTCCTGTTCCTCCTATTCCTCCTGTTCCTCCTATTCCTCATGTTCCTCCTATTCCTCATGTTCCTCCTATTCCTCATGTTCCTCCTATTCCTCATGTTCCTCCTATTCCTCCTATTTCTCCTATTCCTCCTGTTTATCATATTCCTCCTATTTCTCATGTTCCACCTATTCCTCATGTTCCTCCTATTCCTCCTGTTCCTCCTGTTCCTCCTATTCCTCATGTTCCTCATGTTCCTCCTATTCCTCATGTTCCTCCTATTTCTCCTATTCCTCCTGTTTATCATATTCCTCCTATTTCTCATGTTCCTCCTATTCCTCCTGTTCGTCCTATTCCTCCTGTTCCTCATGTTCCTCCTGTTCCTCCTGTTCCTCATATTCCTCATGTTCCTCCTATTCCTCATGTTCCTCCTATTCCTCCTGTACATCCTGTTCCTCCTATTCCTCCTGTTCCTCCTATTCCTCATGTTCCTCCTATTCCTCATGTTCCTCCTATTCCTCCTGTTCCTCCTATTCCTCCTGTTCCTCCTATTCCTCATGTTCCTCCTATTCCTCCTGTTCCTCCTATTCCTTATGTTCCTCCTATTCCTCATGTGCCTCCTATTCCTCATGTTCCTCCTGTTCCTCCTATTCCTCCTATTCCTCCTGTTCCTCCTATTCCTCATGTTCCTCCTATTCCTCCTGTTCCTCATATTCCTCCTGTTCCTCCTATTCCTCATGTTCCTCCTGTTCCTCCTATTCCTACTGTTCCTCCTATTCCTCATGTTCTCCTTTTCCTCATGTTCCTCCTAATCCTCATGTTCCTCCTATTCCTCCTGTTCCTCCTATTCCTCCTGTTCCTCCTATTCCTCATGTTCCTCCTATTCCTCATGTTCCTCCTATTCCTCATGTTCCTCCTATTCCTCATGTTTCTCCTGTTCCTCCTATTCTTCCGATTCCTCATGTTTCTCCTGTTCCTCCTATTCCTCCGATTCCTCCTGTTCCTCCTATTCCTCCTATTCCTCCTGTTCCTCCTGTTCCTCCTATTCCTCGTGTTCCTCATGTTCCTCCTATTCCTCATGTTCCTCCTATTCCTCCTATTTCTCCTATTCCTCCTGTTTATCATATTCCTCCTATTTCTCATGTTCCACCTATTCCTCATGTTCCTCCTATTCCTCCTGTTCCTCCTGTTCCTCCTATTCCTCCTGTTCCTCATGTTCCTCCTATTCCTCATGTTCCTCCTATTTCTCCTATTCCTCCTGTTTATCATATTCCTCCTATTTCTCATGTTCCTCCTATTCCTCCTGTTCGTCCTATTCCTCCTGTTCCTCATGTTCCTCCTGTTCCTCCTGTTCCTCATATTCCTCATGTTCCTCCTATTCCTCATGTTCCTCCTATTCCTCCTGTACATCCTGTTCCTCCTATTCCTCCTGTTCCTCCTATTCCTCATGTTCCTCCTATTCCTCATGTTCCTCCTATTCCTCCTGTTCCTCCTATTCCTCCTGTTCCTCCTATTCCTCATGTTCCTCCTATTCCTCCTGTTCCTCCTATTCCTTATGTTCCTCCTATTCCTCATGTGCCTCCTATTCCTCATGTTCCTCCTGTTCCTCCTATTCCTCCTATTCCTCCTGTTCCTCCTATTCCTCATGTTCCTCCTATTCCTCCTGTTCCTCATATTCCTCCTGTTCCTCCTATTCCTCATGTTCCTCCTGTTCCTCCTATTCCTACTGTTCCTCCTATTCCTCATGTTCTCCTTTTCCTAATGTTCCTCCTAATCCTCATGTTCCTCCTATTCCTCCTGTTCCTCCTATTCCTCCTGTTCCTCCTATTCCTCATGTTCCTCCTATTCCTCATGTTCCTCCTATTCCTCATGTTCCTCCCATTCCTCATGTTTCTCCTGTTCCTCCTATTCTTCCGATTCCTCATGTTTCTCCTGTTCCTCCTATTCCTCCGATTCCTCCTGTTCCTCCTATTCCTCCTATTCCTCCTGTTCCTCCTGTTCCTCCTATTCCTCGTGTTCCTCATGTTCCTCCTATTCCTCATGTTCCTCCTATTCCTCCTATTTCTCCTATTCCTCCTGTTTATCATATTCCTCCTATTTCTCATGTTCCACCTATTCCTCATGTTCCTCCTATTCCTCCTGTTCCTCCTGTTCCTCCTATTCCTCATGTTCCTCATGTTCCTCCTATTCCTCATGTTCCTCCTATTTCTCCTATTCCTCCTGTTTATCATATTCCTCCTATTTCTCATGTTCCTCCTATTCCTCCTGTTCGTCCTATTCCTCCTGTTCCTCATGTTCCTCCTGTTCCTCCTGTTCCTCATATTCCTCATGTTCCTCCTATTCCTCATGTTCCTCCTATTCCTCCTGTACATCCTGTTCCTCCTATTCCTCCTGTTCCTCCTATTCCTCATGTTCCTCCTATTCCTCATGTTCCTCCTATTCCTCCTGTTCCTCCTATTCCTCCTGTTCCTCCTATTCCTCATGTTCCTCCTATTCCTCCTGTTCCTCCTATTCCTTACGTTCCTCCTATTCCTCATGTGCCTCCTATTCCTCATGTTCCTCCTGTTCCTCCTATTCCTCCGATTCCTCCTGTTCCTCCTATTCCTCATGTTCCTCCTATTCCTCCTGTTCCTCATATTCCTCCTGTTCCTCCTATTCCTCATGTTCCTCCTGTTCCTCCTATTCCTACTGTTCCTCCTATTCCTCATGTTCTCCTTTTCCTCATGTTCCTCCTAATCCTCATGTTCCTCCTATTCCTCCTGTTCCTCCTATTCCTCATGTTCCTCCTATTCCTCATGTTCCTCCTATTCCTCATGTTCCTCCTATTCCTCATGTTCCTCCTATTCCTCATGTTTCTCCTGTTCCTCCTATTCTTCCGATTCCTCATGTTTCTCCTGTTCCTCCTATTCCTCCGATTCCTCCTGTTCCTCCTATTCCTCCTATTCCTCCTGTTCCTCCTGTTCCTCCTATTCCTCGTGTTCCTCATGTTCCTCATTTTCCTCCTATTCCTCCTGTTCCTCCTATTCCTCCTGTTCCTCCTATTCCTCATGTTCCTCCTATTCCTCATGTTCCTCCTATTCCTCATGTTCCTCCTATTCCTCATGTTCCTCCTATTCCTCCTATTTCTCCTATTCCTCCTGTTTATCATATTTCTCATGTTCCACCTATTCCTCATGTTCCTCCTATTCCTCCTGTTCCTCCTGTTCCTCCTATTCCTCATGTTCCTCATGTTCCTCCTATTCCTCATGTTCCTCCTATTTCTCCTATTCCTCCTGTTTATCATATTCCTCCTATTTCTCATGTTCCTCCTATTCCTCCTGTTCGTCCTATTCCTCCTGTTCCTCATGTTCCTCCTGTTCCTCCTGTTCCTCATATTCCTCATGTTCCTCCTATTCCTCATGTTCCTCCTATTCCTCCTGTACATCCTGTTCCTCCTATTCCTCCTGTTCCTCCTATTCCTCATGTTCCTCCTATTCCTCATGTTCCTCCTATTCCTCCTGTTCCTTCTATTCCTCCTGTTCCTCCTATTCCTCATGTTCCTCCTATTCCTCCTGTTCCTCCTATTCCTTATGTTCCTCCTATTCCTCATGTGCCTCCTATTCCTCATGTTCCTCCTGTTCCTCCTATTCCTCCTATTCCTCCTGTTCCTCCTATTCCTCATGTTCCTCATATTCCTCCTGTTCCTCATATTCCTCCTGTTCCTCCTATTCCTCATGTTCCTCCTGTTCCTCCTATTCCTACTGTTCCTCCTATTCCTCATGTTCTCCTTTTCCTCATGTTCCTCCTAATCCTCATGTTCCTCCTATTCCTCCTGTTCCTCCTATTCCTCATGTTCCTCCTATTCCTCATGTTCCTCCTATTCCTCATGTTCCTCCTATTCCTCATGTTTCTCCTGTTCCTCCTATTCTTCCGATTCCTCATGTTTCTCCTGTTCCTCCTATTCCTCCGATTCCTCCTGTTCCTCCTATTCCTCCTATTCCTCCTGTTCCTCCTGTTCCTCCTATTCCTCGTGTTCCTCATGTTCCTCCTATTCCTCATGTTCCTCCTATTCCTCCTATTTCTCCTATTCCTCCTGTTTATCATATTCCTCCTATTTCTCATGTTCCACCTATTCCTCATGTTCCTCCTATTCCTCCTGTACATCCTGTTCCTCCTATTCCTCCTGTTCCTCCTATTCCTCCTGTTCCTCCTATTCCTCCTGTTCCTCCTATTCCTCATGTTCCTCTTATTCCTCCTGTTCCTCCTATTCCTTATGTTCCTCCTATTCCTCATGTGCCTCCTATTCCTCATGTTCCTCCTGTTCCTCCTATTCCTCATGTTCCTCCTGTTCCTCCTATTCCTCATGTTCCTCCTATTCCTCCTGTTCCTCATATTCCTCCTGTTCCTCCTATTCCTCCTGTTCCTCCTGTTCCTCCTATTTCTCCTGTTCCTCCTATTCCTCATGTTTCTCCTTTTCCTCATGTTCCTCCTAATCCTCATGTTCATCCTATTCCTCCTGTTCCTCCTATTCATCCTGTTCCTCCTATTCCTCATGTACCTCCTATTCCTCATGTTCCTCCTATTCCTCATGTTTCTCCTGTTCCTCCTATTCCTCAGATTCCTCATGTTTCTCCTGTTCCTCCTATTCCTCCGATTCCTCCTATTCCTCCTATTCCTCCTATTCCTCCTGTTCCTACTGTTCCTCCTATTCCTCCTGTTCCTCATATTCCTCCTGTTCCTCCTATTCCTCCTGTTCCTCCTGTTCCTCCTATTTCTCCTGTTCCTCCTATTCCTCATGTTTCTCCTTTTCCTCATGTTCCTCCTAATCCTCATGTTCATCCTATTCCTCCTGTTCCTCCTATTCATCCTGTTCCTCCTATTCCTCATGTTCCTCCTATTCCTCATGTTTCTCCTCTTCCTCCTATTCCTCCGATTCCTCATGTTTCTCCTGTTCCTCCTATTCCTCCGATTCCTCCTATTCCTCCTGTTCCTACTGTTCCTCCTATTCCTCATGTTCCTCATGTTCCTCATATTCCTCACGTTCCTCATATTCCTCATGTTCCTCCTATTCCCCCTGTTCCTCCTATTCCTCCTGTTCCTCCTATTCCTCATGTTCCTCCTATTCCTCCTGTTCCTCCTATTCCTTATGTTCCTCCTATTCCTCATGTGCCTCATATTCCTCATGTTCCTCCTGTTCCTCCTATTCCTCATGTTCCTCCTGTTCCTCCTATTCCTCATGTTCCTCCTATTCCTCCTGTTCCTGATATTCCTCCCGTTCCTCCTGTTCCTCCTATTCCTCATGTTCCTCCTATTCCTCCTGTTCCTCCTATTCCTTATGTTCCTCCTATTCATCCTGTTCCTCCTATTCCTCATGTTCCTCCTATTCCTCATGTTCCTCCTATTCCTCATGTTTCTCCTGTTCCTCCTATTCCTCCAATTCCTCCTATTTCTCCTGTTCCTCCTATTCCTCCTGTACATCCTGTTCCTCCTATTCCTCCTGTTCCTCCTATTCCTCATGTTCCTCCTATTCCTCCTGTTCCTCATATTCCTCCTGTTCCTCCTATTCTTCATGTTCCTCCTGTTCCTCCTATTCCTACTGTTCCTCCTATTCCTCATGTTTCTCCTTTTCCTCATGTTTCTCCTATTCCTCCTGTTCTTCCTATTCCTTCCTGTTTCTCATATTCCTTCCTGTTTCTCCTATTCCTCCTGTTCTTCCTATAACTTCCTGTTTCTCCTATTCCTTCCTGTTTCTCCTACCCCCCCTGTTTGTCATATTCCTCCTATTTCTCATGTTTCTCCTATTCCTTCTTGTTTCTCCTACCCCTCCTGTTTGTCATATTCCTCCTATTTCTCATGTTTCTCCTATTTCTCATGTTCCTCCTGTTCCTCCTATTCCTCATGTTCCTCCTGTTCCTCCTATTCCTCATGTTCCTCCTATTCCTCCTGTTCCTGATATTCCTCCCGTTCCTCCTGTTCCTCCTATTCCTCATGTTCCTCCTATTCCTCCTGTTCCTCCTATTCCTTATGTTCCTCCTATTCATCCTGTTCCTCCTATTCCTCATGTTCCTCCTATTCCTCATGTTCCTCCTATTCCTCATGTTTCTCCTGTTCCTCCTATTCCTCCAATTCCTCCTATTTCTCCTGTTCCTCCTATTCCTCCTGTACATCCTGTTCCTCCTATTCCTCCTGTTCCTCCTATTCCTCATGTTCCTCCTATTCCTCCTGTTCCTCATATTCCTCCTGTTCCTCCTATTCCTCATGTTCCTCCTATTCCTCCTGTTCCTCCTATTCCTTATGTTCCTCCTATTCCTCATGTGCCTCATATTCCTCATGTTCCTCCTGTTCCTCCTATTCCTCATGTTCCTCCTGTTCCTCCTATTCCTCATGTTCCTCCTATTCCTCCTGTTCCTGATATTCCTCCCGTTCCTCCTGTTCCTCCTATTCCTCATGTTCCTCCTATTCCTCCTGTTCCTCCTATTCCTTATGTTCCTCCTATTCATCCTGTTCCTCCTATTCCTCATGTTCCTCCTATTCCTCATGTTCCTCCTATTCCTCATGTTTCTCCTGTTCCTCCTATTCCTCCAATTCCTCCTATTTCTCCTGTTCCTCCTATTCCTCCTGTACATCCTGTTCCTCCTATTCCTCCTGTTCCTCCTATTCCTCATGTTCCTCCTATTCCTCCTGTTCCTCATATTCCTCCTGTTCCTCCTATTCTTCATGTTCCTCCTGTTCCTCCTATTCCTACTGTTCCTCCTATTCCTCATGTTTCTCCTTTTCCTCATGTTTCTCCTATTCCTCCTGTTCTTCCTATTCCTTCCTGTTTCTCATATTCCTTCCTGTTTCTCCTATTCCTCCTGTTCTTCCTATAACTTCCTGTTTCTCCTATTCCTTCCTGTTTCTCCTACCCCCCCTGTTTGTCATATTCCTCCTATTTCTCATGTTTCTCCTATTCCTTCTTGTTTCTCCTACCCCTCCTGTTTGTCATATTCCTCCTATTTCTCATGTTTCTCCTATTTCTCATGTTCCTCCTGTTCCTCCTATTCCTCATGTTCCTCCTGTTCCTCCTATTCCTCATGTTCCTCCTATTCCTCCTGTTCCTGATATTCCTCCCGTTCCTCCTGTTCCTCCTATTCCTCATGTTCCTCCTATTCCTCCTGTTCCTCCTATTCCTTATGTTCCTCCTATTCATCCTGTTCCTCCTATTCCTCATGTTCCTCCTATTCCTCATGTTCCTCCTATTCTTCATGTTTCTCCTGTTCCTCCTATTCCTCCAATTCCTCCTATTTCTCCTGTTCCTCCTATTCCTCCTGTACATCCTGTTCCTCCTATTCCTCCTGTTCCTCCTATTCCTCATGTTCCTCCTATTCCTCCTGTTCCTCATATTCCTCCTGTTCCTCCTATTCTTCATGTTCCTCCTGTTCCTCCTATTCCTACTGTTCCTCCTATTCCTCATGTTTCTCCTTTTCCTCATGTTTCTCCTATTCCTCCTGTTCTTCCTATTCCTTCCTGTTTCTCATATTCCTTCCTGTTTCTCCTATTCCTCCTGTTCTTCCTATAACTTCCTGTTTCTCCTATTCCTTCCTGTTTCTCCTACCCCCCCTGTTTGTCATATTCCTCCTATTTCTCATGTTTCTCCTATTCCTTCTTGTTTCTCCTACCCCTCCTGTTTGTCATATTCCTCCTATTTCTCATGTTTCTCCTATTTCTCCTATTCCTTCTATTCCTCCTATTTCTCCTATTCCTCCTGTTTCCCCTATACCTCCTATTTCTCCTATTCCTCCTGTTCCCCATATTCCTCCTGTTCCTCCAATTCCTAATGTTCCTGCTATTCCTCCTGTTCATCCTGTTTCTCCTATTCCTCCTGTTCCTCCTATTCCTCCTGTTCCTCCTGTTCCTCCTATTCCTCATGTTCCTCATGTTCCTCCTATTCCTCATGTTCCTCCTATTTCTCCTATTCCTCCTGTTTATCATATTCCTCCTATTTCTCATGTTCCTCCTATTCCTCCTGTTCGTCCTATTCCTCCTGTTCCTCATGTTCCTCCTGTTCCTCCTGTTCCTCATATTCCTCATGTTCCTCCTATTCCTCATGTTCCTCCTATTCCTCCTGTACATCCTGTTCCTCCTATTCCTCCTGTTCCTCCTATTCCTCATGTTCCTCCTATTCCTCATGTTCCTCCTATTCCTCCTGTTCCTCCTATTCCTCCTGTTCCTCCTATTCCTCATGTTCCTCCTATTCCTCCTGTTCCTCCTATTCCTTATGTTCCTCCTATTCCTCATGTGCCTCCTATTCCTCATGTTCCTCCTGTTCCTCCTATTCCTCATGTTCCTCATGTTCCTCCTATTCCTCATGTTTCTCCTGTTCCTCCTATTCTTCCGATTCCTCATGTTTCTCCTGTTCCTCCTATTCCTCCGATTCCTCCTGTTCCTCCTATTCCTCCTATTCCTCCTGTTCCTCCTGTTCCTCCTATTCCTCGTGTTCCTCATGTTCCTCCTATTCCTCATGTTCCTCCTATTCCTCCTATTTCTCCTATTCCTCCTGTTTATCATATTCCTCCTATTTCTCATGTTCCACCTATTCCTCATGTTCCTCCTATTCCTCCTGTTCCTCCTGTTCCTCCTATTCCTCATGTTCCTCATGTTCCTCCTATTCCTCATGTTCCTCCTATTTCTCCTATTCCTCCTGTTTATCATATTCCTCCTATTTCTCATGTTCCTCCTATTCCTCCTGTTCGTCCTATTCCTCCTGTTCCTCATGTTCCTCCTGTTCCTCCTGTTCCTCATATTCCTCATGTTCCTCCTATTCCTCATGTTCCTCCTATTCCTCCTGTACATCCTGTTCCTCCTATTCCTCCTGTTCCTCCTATTCCTCATGTTCCTCCTATTCCTCATGTTCCTCCTATTCCTCCTGTTCCTCCTATTCCTCCTGTTCCTCCTATTCCTCATGTTCCTCCTATTCCTCCTGTTCCTCCTATTCCTTATGTTCCTCCTATTCCTCATGTGCCTCCTATTCCTCATGTTCCTCCTGTTCCTCCTATTCCTCCGATTCCTCCTGTTCCTCCTATTCCTCATGTTCCTCCTATTCATCCTGTTCCTCATATTCCTCCTGTTCCTCCTATTCCTCATGTTCCTCCTGTTCCTCCTATTCCTACTGTTCCTCCTATTCCTCATGTTCTCCTTTTCCTCATGTTCCTCCTAATTCTCATGTTCCTCCTATTCCTCCTGTTCCTCCTATTCCTCCTGTTCCTCCTATTCCTCATGTTCCTCCTATTCCTCATGTTCCTCCTATTCCTCATGTTCCTCCTATTCCTCATGTTTCTCCTGTTCCTCCTATTCTTCCGATTCCTCATGTTTCTCCTGTTCCTCCTATTCCTCCGATTCCTCCTGTTCCTCCTATTCCTCCTATTCCTCCTGTTCCTCCTGTTCCTCCTATTCCTCGTGTTCCTCATGTTCCTCCTATTCCTCATGTTCCTCCTATTCCTCCTATTTCTCCTATTCCTCCTGTTTATCATATTCCTCCTATTTCTCATGTTCCACCTATTCCTCATGTTCCTCCTATTCCTCCTGTACATCCTGTTCCTCCTATTCCTCCTGTTCCTCATATTCCTCCTGTTCCTCCTGTTCCTCCTATTCCTCATGTTCCTCTTATTCCTCCTGTTCCTCCTATTCCTTATGTTCCTCCTATTCCTCATGTGCCTCCTATTCCTCATGTTCCTCCTGTTCCTCCTATTCCTCATGTTCCTCCTGTTCCTCCTATTCCTCATGTTCCTCATATTCCTCCTGTTCCTCCTATTCCTCCTGTTCCTCCTGTTCCTCCTATTTCTCCTGTTCCTCCTATTCCTCATGTTTCTCCTTTTCCTCATGTTCCTCCTAATCCTCATGTTCATCCTATTCCTCCTGTTCCTCCTATTCATCCTGTTCCTCCTATTCCTCATGTACCTCCTATTCCTCATGTTCCTCCTATTCCTCATGTTTCTCCTGTTCCTCCTATTCCTCAGATTCCTTATGTTTCTCCTGTTCCTCCTATTCCTCCGATTCCTCCTATTCCTCCTATTCCTCCTATTCCTCCTGTTCCTACTGTTCCTCCTATTCCTCCTGTTCCTCATATTCCTCCTGTTCCTCCTATTCCTCCTGTTCCTCCTGTTCCTCCTATTTCTCCTGTTCCTCCTATTCCTCCTGTTCCTCCTATTCCTTATGTTCCTCCTATTCCTCATGTGCCTCCTATTCCTCATGTTCCTCCTTTTCCTCCTATTCCTCATGTTCCTCATGTTCCTCCTATTCCTCATGTTCCTCCTATTCCTCATGTTTCTCCTCTTCCTCCTATTCCTCCGATTCCTCATGTTTCTCCTGTTCCTCCTATTCCTCCGATTCCTCCTATTCCTCCTATTCCTCCTATTCCTCCTGTTCCTACTGTTCCTCCTATTCCTCATGTTCCTCATGTTCCTCATATTCCTCACGTTCCTCATATTCCTCATGTTCCTCCTATTCCCCCTGTTCCTCCTATTCCTCCTGTTCCTCCTATTCCTCATGTTCCTCCTATTCCTCCTGTTCCTCCTATTCCTTATGTTCCTCCTATTCCTCATGTGCCTCATATTCCTCATGTTCCTCCTGTTCCTCCTATTCCTCATGTTCCTCCTGTTCCTCCTATTCCTCATGTTCCTCCTATTCCTCCTGTTCCTGATATTCCTCCCGTTCCTCCTGTTCCTCCTATTCCTCATGTTCCTCCTATTCCTCCTGTTCCTCCTATTCCTTATGTTCCTCCTATTCATCCTGTTCCTCCTATTCCTCATGTTCCTCCTATTCCTCATGTTCCTCCTATTCCTCATGTTTCTCCTGTTCCTCCTATTCCTCCAATTCCTCCTATTTCTCCTGTTCCTCCTATTCCTCCGATTCCTCCTGTTCCTCCTATTCCTCCTGTCCTCCTATTCCTCCTGTTCCTCCTGTTCCTCATGTTCCTCCCATTCCTCATGTTCCTCCTATTCCTCCTGTTCATCCTGTTCCTCCTATTCCTCCTGTTCCACCTATTCCTCATGTTCCGAATGTTCCTCCTATTCCTAATGTTCATCCTATTCCTCCTCTTCCTCCTGTTCCTCCTATTCCTCATGTTACTCCTATTCCTCCTGTTCCTCCTATTCCTCATGTTCCTCCTATTCCTCCTGTTCCTCATATTACTCCTGCTCCTACTATTCCTCATGTTCCTCCTGTTCCTCCTATTCCTCCTGTTCCTCCTATTCCTCATGTTTCTCCTTTTCCTCATGTTCCTCCTAATCCTCATGTTCCTCCTATTCCTCCTGTTCCTCCTATTCATCCTGTTCCTCCTATTCCTCAGGTTCCTCCTATTCCTCATGTTCCTCCTATTCCTCATGTTTCTCCTGTTCCTCCTATTCCTCCGATTCCTCCTGTTCCTCCTATTCCTCCTGTTCCTCCTATTCCTCCTGTCCCTCCTGTTCCTCATGTTCCTCCTATTCCTCATGTTCCTCCTATTCCTCCTGTTCATCCTGTTCCTCTTATTCCTCCTGTTCCTCCTATTCCTCATGTTCCTCCTATTCCTTATGTTCCTCCTATTCCTCCTGTTCCTCCTGATCCTCCTATTCCTCATGTTCCTCCTATTCCTCCTGTTCCTCCTATTCCTCCTGTTCCTCCTATTCCTCCTGTTCCTCCTATTCCTCCTGTTCCTCCTATTCCTTATGTTCCTCCTATTCCTCATGTGCCTCCTATTCCTCATGTTCCTCCTTTTCCTCCTATTCCTCATGTTCCTCCTGTTCCTCCTATTCCTCATGTTCCTCCTATTCCTCCTGTTCCTCATATTCCTCCTGTTCCTCCTATTCCTCATGTTCCTCCTGTTCCTCCTATTCTTCCTGTTCCTCCTATTCCTCCTGTTCCTCCTATTCCTCATGTTCCTCCTATTCCTTATGTTCCTCCTATTCCTCCTGTTCCTCCTGATCCTCCTATTCCTCATGTTCCTCCTATTCCTCCTGTTCCTCCTATTCCTCCTGTTCCTCCTATTCCTCCTGTTCCTCCTATTCCTCCTGTTCCTCCTATTCCTTATGTTCCTCCTATTCCTCATGTGCCTCCTATTCCTCATGTTCCTCCTTTTCCTCCTATTCCTCATGTTCCTCATGTTCCTCCTATTCCTCATGTTCCTCCTATTCCTCATGTTTCTCCTCTTCCTCCTATTCCTCCGATTCCTCATGTTTCTCCTGTTCCTCCTATTCCTCCGATTCCTCCTATTCCTCCTATTCCTCCTATTCCTCCTGTTCCTACTGTTCCTCCTATTCCTCATGTTCCTCATGTTCCTCATATTCCTCACGTTCCTCATATTCCTCATGTTCCTCCTATTCCCCCTGTTCCTCCTATTCCTCCTGTTCCTCCTATTCCTCATGTTCCTCCTATTCCTCCTGTTCCTCCTATTCCTTATGTTCCTCCTATTCCTCATGTGCCTCATATTCCTCATGTTCCTCCTGTTCCTCCTATTCCTCATGTTCCTCCTGTTCCTCCTATTCCTCATGTTCCTCCTATTCCTCCTGTTCCTGATATTCCTCCCGTTCCTCCTGTTCCTCCTATTCCTCATGTTCCTCCTATTCCTCCTGTTCCTCCTATTCCTTATGTTCCTCCTATTCATCCTGTTCCTCCTATTCCTCATGTTCCTCCTATTCCTCATGTTCCTCCTATTCCTCATGTTTCTCCTGTTCCTCCTATTCCTCCAATTCCTCCTATTTCTCCTGTTCCTCCTATTCCTCCGATTCCTCCTGTTCCTCCTATTCCTCCTGTCCTCCTATTCCTCCTGTTCCTCCTGTTCCTCATGTTCCTCCCATTCCTCATGTTCCTCCTATTCCTCCTGTTCATCCTGTTCCTCCTATTCCTCCTGTTCCACCTATTCCTCATGTTCCGAATGTTCCTCCTATTCCTAATGTTCATCCTATTCCTCCTCTTCCTCCTGTTCCTCCTATTCCTCATGTTACTCCTATTCCTCCTGTTCCTCCTATTCCTCATGTTCCTCCTATTCCTCCTGTTCCTCATATTACTCCTGTTCCTACTATTCCTCATGTTCCTCCTGTTCCTCCTGTTCCTCCTATTCCTCATGTTTCTCCTTTTCCTCATGTTCCTCCTAATCCTCATGTTCCTCCTATTCCTCCTGTTCCTCCTATTCATCCTGTTCCTCCTATTCCTCAGGTTCCTCCTATTCCTCATGTTCCTCCTATTCCTCATGTTTCTCCTGTTCCTCCTATTCCTCCGATTCCTCCTGTTCCTCCTATTCCTCCTGTTCCTCCTATTCCTCCTGTCCCTCCTGTTCCTCATGTTCCTCCTATTCCTCATGTTCCTCCTATTCCTCCTGTTCATCCTGTTCCTCCTATTCCTCCTGTTCCTCCTATTCCTCATGTTCCTCCTATTCCTTATGTTCCTCCTATTCCTCCTGTTCCTCCTGATCCTCCTATTCCTCATGTTCCTCCTATTCCTCCTGTTCCTCCTATTCCTCCTGTTTCTCCTATTCCTCCTGTTCCTCCTATTCCTCCTGTTCCTCCTATTCCTTATGTTCCTCCTATTCCTCATGTGCCTCCTATTCCTCATGTTCCTCCTTTTCCTCCTATTCCTCATGTTCCTCCTGTTCCTCCTATTCCTCATGTTCCTCCTATTCCTCCTGTTCCTCATATTCCTCCTGTTCCTCCTATTCCTCATGTTCCTCCTGTTCCTCCTATTCTTCCTGTTCCTCCTATTCCTCATGTTTCTCCTTTTCCTCATGTTCCTACTAATCCTCATGTTCCTCCTATTAATCCTGTTCCTCCTATTCATCCTGTTCCTCCTATTCCTCATGTTCCTCCTATTCCTCATGTTCCTCCTATTCCTCATGTTTCTCCTGTTCCTCCTATTCCTCCGATTCCTCATGTTTCTCCTGTTCCTCCTATTCCTCCGATTCCTCCTTTTCCTCCTATTCCTCCTGTTCCTCCTGTTCCTCATGTTTCTCCTGTTCCTCCTATTCCTCCGATTCCTCCTGTTCCTCCTATTCCTCCTGTTCCTCCTGTTCCTCCTATTCCTCCTGTTCACCCTGTTCCTCCTATTCCTCCTGTTCCTCCTATTCCTCCAATCCCTCATGTTCCTCCTATTCCTCATGTTCCTCCTATTCCTCCTGTTCCTCCTGTTCCTCCTATTCCTCATGTTCCTCCTATTCCTCCTGTTCCTCCTATTCCTTATGATCCTCCAATTCCTCATGTTCCTCCTATTCCACCTGTGCCTCCTATTCCTCATGTTCCTCCTGTTCCTCCTATGCCTCATGTTCCTCCTATTCCTCCTGTTCCTCCTATTCCTCCTATTCCTCCTATTCCTCATGTTCCTCCTATTCCTCATGTTCCTCATATTCCTCATGTTTCTCCTGTTCCTCCTATTCCTCCAATTCCTCATGTTTCTCCTGTTCCTCCGATTCATCCGATTCCTCCTGTTCCTCCTATTCCTCCTGTTCCTCCTATTCCTCCTGTTCCTCATGTTCCTCCTATTCCTCCTGTTCGTTCCTGTTCCGTTCCTCCTATTCCTCCTATTCCTCATGTTCCGCCTATTCCTCATGTTCCTCCTATTCCTCATGTCCCTCCTATTCCTCCTGTTCCCCCATATTCCCCCTATTCCTCATGTTCTTCCTATTACTTCTGTTCCTCATGTTCCTCCTATTCCTCATGTTCCTCCTATTCCTCATGTTCCTCCTATTCCTCCTGTTCCTCCTGTTCCCCCTATTCCCCCTATTCCTCATGTTCTTCCTATTCCTTCTGTTCCTCATGTTCCTCCTATTCCTCATGTTCCTCCTATTCCTCCTGTTCCTCCTATTCCTCCTGTTCCTCCTATTCCTCATGTTCCTCCTGTTCCTCCTATTCCTCACGTTCCTCCTGTTCCTCCTATTCCTCCTGTTCCTCCTAATCCTCATGTTGCTCCCATTCCTCCTATTCCTCCTATTCCTCATGTTCCTCCTATTCCTCATGTTCCTCATATTCCTCATGTTTCTCCTGTTCCTCCTATTCCTCCAATTCCTCATGTTTCTCCTGTTCCTCCGATTCATCCGATTCCTCCTGTTCCTCCTATTCCTCCTGTTCCTCCTGTTCCTCCTATTCCTCCTGTTCCTCATGTTCCTCCTATTCCTCCTGTTCGTTCCTGTTCCTCCCGTTCCTCCTATTCCTCCTATTCCTCATGTTCCGCCTATTCCTCATGTTCCTCCTATTCCTCATGTCCCTCCTATTCCTCCTGTTCCTCCTATTCCTCCTGTTCCTCCTATTCCTTATGTTCCTCCTATTCCTCATGTGCCTCCTATTCCTCCTGTTCGTTCCTGTTCCTCCCGTTCCTCCTATTCCTCCTATTCCTCATGTTCCGCCTATTCCTCATGTTCCTCCTATTCCTCATGTCCCTCCTATTCCTCCTGTTCCCCCTATTCCCCCTATTCCTCATGTTCTTCCTATTCCTTCTGTTCCTCATGTTCCTCCTATTCCTCATGTTCCTCCTATTCCTCCTGTTCCTCCTATTCCTCCTGTTCCTCCTATTCCTCATGTTCCTCCTATTCCTCCTATTCCTCATGTTTCTCCTGTTCCTCCTATTCCTCCGATTCCTCATGTTTCTCCTGTTCCTCCTATTTCTCCGATTCCTCCTGTTCCTCCTATTCCTCCTGTTCCTCCTGTTCCTCATGTTCCTCCTATTCCTCATGTTCCTCCTATTCCTCCTGTTCATCCTGTTCCTCCTATTCCTCATGTTCCTCATGTTCCTCCTATTCCTCATGTTCCTCCTATTCCTCCTGTTCCTCCTGTTCCTCCTATTCCTCATGTTCCTCCTATTCCTCCTATTCCTTATGATCATCCTATTCCTCATTTTCCTCCTATTCCTCCTGTGCCTCCTATTCCTCATGTTCCTCCCGTTCCTCCTATTCATCATTTTCCTCCTATTCCTCCTGTTCCTCATATTCCTCCTGTTCCTCCTATTCCTCACGTTCCTCCTGTTCCTCCTATTCCTCATGTTCCTCCTATTCCTCCTGTTCCTCCTATTCCTCCTGTTCCTCCTATTCCTCATGTTTCTCCTTTTCCTCATGTTCCTCCTAATCCTCATGTTCCTCCTATTCCTCCTGTTCCTCCTATTCCTCATGTTCCTCCTATTCCTCATGTTCCTCCTATTCCTTCTGTTCCTCCTGATCCTCCTATTCCTCATGTTCCTCCTATTCCTCCCGTTCCTCCTATTTCTTATGATCCTCCTATTCCTCATGTTCCTCATGTTCCTCCTATTCCTCATGTTCCTCCTATTCCTCCTGTTCCTCCTATTCCTCCTGTTCCTCCTATTCCTCATGTTCCTCCTGTTCCTCCTATTCCTCACGTTCCTCCTGTTCCTCCTATTCCTCCAATTCCTCATGTTTCTCCTGTTCCTCCGATTCATCCGATTCCTCCTGTTCCTCCTATTCCTCCTGTTCCTCCTGTTCCTCCTATTCCTCCTGTTCCTCATGTTCCTCCTATTCCTCCTGTTCGTTCCTGTTCCTCCCGTTCCTCCTATTCCTCCTATTCCTCATGTTCCGCCTATTCCTCATGTTCCTCCTATTCCTCATGTCCCTCCTATTCCTCCTGTTCCTCCTATTCCTCCTGTTCCTCCTATTCCTTATGTTCCTCCTATTCCTCATGTGCCTCCTATTCCTCCTGTTCGTTCCTGTTCCTCCCGTTCCTCCTATTCCTCCTATTCCTCATGTTCCGCCTATTCCTCATGTTCCTCCTATTCCTCATGTCCCTCCTATTCCTCCTGTTCCCCCTATTCCCCCTATTCCTCATGTTCTTCCTATTCCTTCTGTTCCTCATGTTCCTCCTATTCCTCATGTTCCTCCTATTCCTCCTGTTCCTCCTATTCCTCCTGTTCCTCCTATTCCTCATGTTCCTCCTATTCCTCCTATTCCTCATGTTTCTCCTGTTCCTCCTATTCCTCCGATTCCTCATGTTTCTCCTGTTCCTCCTATTTCTCCGATTCCTCCTGTTCCTCCTATTCCTCCTGTTCCTCCTGTTCCTCATGTTCCTCCTATTCCTCATGTTCCTCCTATTCCTCCTGTTCATCCTGTTCCTCCTATTCCTCATGTTCCTCATGTTCCTCCTATTCCTCATGTTCCTCCTATTCCTCCTGTTCCTCCTGTTCCTCCTATTCCTCATGTTCCTCCTATTCCTCCTATTCCTTATGATCATCCTATTCCTCATTTTCCTCCTATTCCTCCTGTGCCTCCTATTCCTCATGTTCCTCCCGTTCCTCCTATTCATCATTTTCCTCCTATTCCTCCTGTTCCTCATATTCCTCCTGTTCCTCCTATTCCTCACGTTCCTCCTGTTCCTCCTATTCCTCATGTTCCTCCTATTCCTCCTGTTCCTCCTATTCCTCCTGTTCCTCCTATTCCTCATGTTTCTCCTTTTCCTCATGTTCCTCCTAATCCTCATGTTCCTCCTATTCCTCCTGTTCCTCCTATTCCTCATGTTCCTCCTATTCCTCATGTTCCTCCTATTCCTTCTGTTCCTCCTGATCCTCCTATTCCTCATGTTCCTCCTATTCCTCCCGTTCCTCCTATTTCTTATGATCCTCCTATTCCTCATGTTCCTCCTGTTCCTCCTATTCCTCATGTTCCTCCTATTCCTCCTGTTCATCCTGTTCCTCCTATTCCTCCTGTTCCTCCTATTCCTCATGTTCCTCATGTTCCTCCTATTCCTCATGTTCCTCCTATTCCTCCTGTTCCTCCTGTTCCTCCTATTCCTCATGTTGCTCCTATTCCTCCTGTTCCTCCTATTCCTTATGATCCTCCTATTCCTCATGTTCCTCCTATTCCTCCTGTGCCTCCTATTCCTCATGTTCCTCCCGTTCCTCCTATTCCTCCTGTTCCTCATATTCCTCCTGTTCCTCCTATTCCTCACGTTCCTCCTGTTCCTCCTATTCCTCCTGTTCCTCCTAATCCTCCTGTTCCTCCTATTCCTCATGTTCCTCATGTTCCTCATTTTCCTCATGTTCCTCCTATTCCTCCTGTTCCTCCTATTCCTCCTGTTCCTCCTATTCCTTATGTTCCTCCTATTCCTCATGTGCCTCCTATTCCTCCTGTTCGTTCCTGTTCCTCCCGTTCCTCCTATTCCTCCTATTCCTCATGTTCCGCCTATTCCTCATGTTCCTCCTATTCCTCATGTCCCTCCTATTCCTCCTGTTCCCCCTATTCCCCCTATTCCTCATGTTCTTCCTATTCCTTCTGTTCCTCATGTTCCTCCTATTCCTCATGTTCCTCCTATTCCTCCTGTTCCTCCTATTCCTCCTGTTCCTCCTATTCCTCATGTTCCTCCTATTCCTCCTATTCCTCATGTTTCTCCTGTTCCTCCTATTCCTCCGATTCCTCATGTTTCTCCTGTTCCTCCTATTTCTCCGATTCCTCCTGTTCCTCCTATTCCTCCTGTTCCTCCTGTTCCTCCTGTTCCTCCTATTCCTCATGTTCCTCCTATTCCTCCTGTTCATCCTGTTCCTCCTATTCCTCATGTTCCTCATGTTCCTCCTATTCCTCATGTTCCTCCTATTCCTCCTGTTCCTCCTGTTCCTCCTATTCCTCATGTTCCTCCTATTCCTCCTGTTCCTCCTATTCCTTATGATCCTCCTATTCCTCATTTTCCTCCTATTCCTCCTGTGCCTCCTATTCCTCATGTTCCTCCCGTTCCTCCTATTCATAATTTTCCTCCTATTCCTCCTGTTCCTCATATTCCTCCTGTTCCTCCTATTCCTCACGTTCCTCCTGTTCCTCCTATTCCTCATGTTCCTCCTATTCCTCCTGTTCCTCCTATTCCTCCTGTTCCTCCTATTCCTCATGTTTCTCCTTTTCCTCATGTTCCTCCTAATCCTCATGTTCCTCCTATTCCTCCTGTTCCTCCTATTCCTCATGTTCCTCCTATTCCTCATGTTCCTCCTATTCCTTCTGTTCCTCCTGATCCTCCTATTCCTCATGTTCCTCCTATTCCTCCCGTTCCTCCTATTTCTTATGATACTCCTATTCCTCATGTTCCTCCTGTTCCTCCTATTCCTCATGTTCCTCCTATTCCTCCTGTTCATCCTGTTCCTCCTATTCCTCCTGTTCCTCCTATTCCTCATGTTCCTCATGTTCCTCCTATTCCTCATGTTCCTCCTATTCCTCCTGTTCCTCCTGTTCCTCCTATTCCTCATGTTGCTCCTATTCCTCCTGTTCCTCCTATTCCTTATGATCCTCCTATTCCTCATGTTCCTCCTATTCCTCCTGTGCCTCCTATTCCTCATGTTCCTCCCGTTCCTCCTATTCCTCATGTTCCTCCTATTCCTCCTGTTCATCCTGTTCCTCCTATTCCTCATGTTCCTCATGTTCCTCCTATTCCTCATGTTCCTCCTATTCCTCCTGTTCCTCCTGTTCCTCCTATTCCTCATGTTCCTCCTATTCCTCCTGTTCCTCCTATTCCTTATGATCCTCCTATTCCTCACGTTCCTCCTGTTCCTCCTATTCCTCATGTTCCTCCTATTCCTCCTGTTCCTCCTATTCCTCCTGTTCCTCCTATTCCTCATGTTTCTCCTTTTCCTCATGTTCCTCCTAATCCTCATGTTCCTCCTATTCCTCCTGTTCCTCCTATTCCTCATGTTCCTCCTATTCCTCATGTTCCTCCTATTCCTTCTGTTCCTCCTGATCCTCCTATTCCTCATGTTCCTCCTGTTCCTCCTATTCCTCATGTTCCTCCTATTCCTCCTGTTCATCCTGTTCCTCCTATTCCTCCTGTTCCTCCTATTCCTCATGTTCCTCATGTTCCTCCTATTCCTCATGTTCCTCCTATTCCTCCTGTTCCTCCTGTTCCTCCTATTCCTCATGTTGCTCCTATTCCTCCTGTTCCTCCTATTCCTTATGATCCTCCTATTCCTCATGTTCCTCCTATTCCTCCTGTGCCTCCTATTCCTCATGTTCCTCCCGTTCCTCCTATTCCTCCTGTTCCTCATATTCCTCCTGTTCCTCCTATTCCTCACATTCCTCCTGTTCCTCCTATTCCTCCTGTTCCTCCTAATCCTCCTGTTCCTCCTATTCCTCATGTTCCTCATGTTCCTCATTTTCCTCATGTTCCTCCTATTCCTCCTGTTCCTCCTATTCCTCCTGTTCCTCCTATTCCTTATGTTCCTCCTATTCCTCATGTGCCTCCTATTCCTCCTGTTCGTTCCTGTTCCTCACGTTCCTCCTATTCCTCATGTTCCGCCTATTCCTCATGTTCCTCCTATTCCTCATGTCCCTCCTATTCCTCCTGTTCCCCCTATTCCCCCTATTCCTCATGTTCTTCCTATTCCTTCTGTTCCTCATGTTCCTCCTATTCCTCATGTTCCTCCTATTCCTCCTGTTCCTCCTATTCCTCCTGTTCCTCCTATTCCTCATGTTCCTCCTATTCCTCCTATTCCTCATGTTTCTCCTGTTCCTCCTATTCCTCCGATTCCTCATGTTTCTCCTGTTCCTCCTATTTCTCCGATTCCTCCTGTTCCTCCTATTCCTCCTGTTCCTCCTGTTCCTCATGTTCCTCCTATTCCTCATGTTCCTCCTATTCCTCCTGTTCATCCTGTTCCTCCTATTCCTCATGTTCCTCATGTTCCTCCTATTCCTCATGTTCCTCCTATTCCTCCTGTTCCTCCTGTTCCTCCTATTCCTCATGTTCCTCCTATTCCTCCTGTTCCTCCTATTCCTTATGATCCTCCTATTCCTCATTTTCCTCCTATTCCTCCTGTGCCTCCTATTCCTCATGTTCCTCCCGTTCCTCCTATTCATCATTTTCCTCCTATTCCTCCTGTTCCTCATATTCCTCCTGTTCCTCCTATTCCTCACGTTCCTCCTGTTCCTCCTATTCCTCATGTTCCTCCTATTCCTCCTGTTCCTCCTATTCCTCCTGTTCCTCCTATTCCTCATGTTTCTCCTTTTCCTCATGTTCCTCCTAATCCTCATGTTCCTCCTATTCCTCCTGTTCCTCCTATTCCTCATGTTCCTCCTATTCCTCATGTTCCTCCTATTCCTTCTGTTCCTCCTGATCCTCCTATTCCTCATGTTCCTCCTATTCCTCCCGTTCCTCCTATTTCTTATGATCCTCCTATTCCTCATGTTCCTCCTGTTCCTCCTATTCCTCATGTTCCTCCTATTCCTCCTGTTCATCCTGTTCCTCCTATTCCTCCTGTTCCTCCTATTCCTCATGTTCCTCATGTTCCTCCTATTCCTCATGTTCCTCCTATTCCTCCTGTTCCTCCTGTTCCTCCTATTCCTCATGTTGCTCCTATTCCTCCTGTTCCTCCTATTCCTTATGATCCTCCTATTCCTCATGTTCCTCCTATTCCTCCTGTGCCTCCTATTCCTCATGTTCCTCCCGTTCCTCCTATTCCTCCTGTTCCTCATATTCCTCCTGTTCCTCCTATTCCTCACGTTCCTCCTGTTCCTCCTATTCCTCCTGTTCCTCCTAATCCTCCTGTTCCTCCTATTCCTCATGTTCCTCATTTTCCTCATGTTCCTCCTATTCCTCCTGTTCCTCCTGTTCCTCCTATTCCTCATGTTCCTCCCATTCCTCCTGTTCCTCCTATTCCTTATGATCCTCCTATTCCTCATGTTCCTCCTATTCCTCCTGTGCCTCCTATTCCTCATGTTCCTCTTGTTCCTCCTATTCCTCATGTTCCTCCTATTCCTCCTGTTCCTCATATTCCTCCTGTTTCTCCTATTCCTCATATTCCTCCTGTTCCTCCTATTCCTCCTGTTCCTCCCATTCCTCATGTTTCTCCTTTTCCTCATGTTCCTCCTAATCCTCATATTCCTCCTATTCCTCCTGTTCCTCATGTTCCTCCTATTCCTCATGTTCCTCCTATTCCTCCTGTTCCTCCTGATCCTCCTATTCCTCATGTTCCTCCTATTCCTCCTGTTCCTCCTATTTCTTATGATCCTCCTATTCCTCATGTTCCTCCTGTTCCTCCTATTCCTCATGTTCCTCCTATTCCTCCTGTTCCTCATATTCCTCATGTTTCTCCTTTTCCTCATGTTCCTCCTAATCCTCATGTTCCTCCTATTCCTCCTTTTCCTCCTATTCCTCATGTTCCTCCTATTCCTCATGTTCCTCCTATTCCTCATGTTTCTCCTGTTCCTCCTATTCCTCCAATTCCTCATGTTTCTCCTGTTCCTCCTATTCCTCAGATTCCTCCTGTTCCTCCTATTCCTCCTGTTCCTCCTGTTCCTCCTATTCCTCCTGTTCCTCATGTTCCTCCTATTCCTCCTGTTCGTTCCTGTTCCTCCTGTTCCTCCTATTCCTCCTATTCCTCATGTTCCTCATATTCCTCCTGTTCCTCCTATTCCTCATGTTCCTCATGTTCCTCCTGTTCCTCCTATTCCTCATGTTCCTCCTATTCCTCATGTTCCTCCTATTCCTCATGTTCCTCCTATTCCTCCTGTTCCTCCTGTTCTTCCTATTCCCCATGTTCCTCCTATTCCTCCTGTTCCTCCTATTCCTCATGTTCCTCCTATTCCTCCTGTTCCTCATATTTCTCATGTTTCTCCTTTTCCTCATGTTCCTCCTAATCCTCATGTTCCTCCTATTCCTCCTTTTCCTCCTATTCCTCATGTTCCTCCTATTCCTCATGTTCCTCCTATTCCTCATGTTTCTCCTGTTCCTCCTATTCCTCCAATTCCTCATGTTTCTCCTGTTCCTCCGATTCCTCAGATTCCTCCTGTTCCTCCTGTTCCTCCTGTTCCTCCTATTCCTCCTGTTCCTCATGTTCCTCCTATTCCTCCTGTCCGTTCCTGTTCCTCCTGTTCCTCCTATTCCTCCTATTCCTCATGTTCCTCATATTCCTCCTGTTCCTCCTATTCCTCATGTTCCTCATGTTCCTCCTGTTCCTCCTATTCCTCATGTTCCTCCTATTCCTCATGTTCCTCCTATTCCTCATGTTCCTCCTATTCCTCCTGTTCCTCCTGTTCTTCCTATTCCCCATGTTCCTCCTATTCCTCCTGTTCCTCCTATTCCTCATGTTCCTCCTATTCCTCCTGTTCCCCCTATTCCCCCTATTCATCATGTTCTTCCTATTCCTTCTGTTCCTCCTGTTCCTCCTATTCCTCCTGTTCCTCATGTTCCTCCTATTCCTCCTGTTCCTCATGTTCCTCCTATTCCTCCTGTTCGTTCCTGTTCCTCCTGTTCCTCCTATTCCTCCTATTCCCGTTCCTATTCCTATTCCTATTCATGGGGCGGCAGGGTAGCCTAGTGGTTGGAGTGTTGGACTAGTAACCGGAAGGTTGCAAGTTCAAAACCCCGAGCTGACAAGGTACAAATCTGTCGTTCTACCCCTGAACAGGCTGCCCCTGTTCTACCCCTGAACCCACTGTTCCTAGGCCGTCATTGAAAATAAGAATTTGTTCTTAACTGACTTGCCTAGTTAAATAAAGGTAAAATATATATATATATATTTTTTTTAAATCCTCCTATTCCTCATGTTCCTCCTATTCCTCCTGTTCCTCCTATTCCCCATGTTCCTCCTATTCCTCCTGTTCCTCTTATTTCACCATCTAGTGCACTACTGTACAGTGATTCAGGTCAAAAGGTTTGGACAGTAAACGTTTCTTCAGTTTGTGGCCAAGAATTATAGATCACCTGTCATTTTTAACATAATGGCATTAATGAACAAGCTTGTATGTTCACACAACCTGATGACACCCTGGTTGTGTCCCTCACACGACAACTGGATACACACACAAACAAACACACACACACGCACACGTACACGCACACACAGGCACAGGCACACGCACACACACACACACACACACACACACACACACACACACACACACACACACACACACACACGTACACGCACACACAGGCACACACACACACACGTACACGCACACACAGGCACACACACACACACACACAAAGGCACACACACACAGGCACACAAACTCAGGCACACACACAGACACATAAACACACACACACACACACACAGGCACACAAACCCAGGCACACACACGTGCCTCTATGTTTCTTTGTCATAAAGGGTGAAGGGTAGTATCATCTCCCTTTGAGATTTCACTCCTTTGCTTGTTAGTGGAAAGATGGAGACCTGTAGTGTATACGTGAAATAAGTGGCAGTAATCTTATGTAGCCTAGGGGTTTTAATTTGTACAGGGATTGAGTTGATGATTATGAAATCCAATAGTAGCCAATTACTGGTAATTAGCCCAGTAGGTGCTTCACACAGATTGAGTTAGGAGAGTTATTTACTGTGTGTATGCATGTGCGTGTGCGTGTGTGTGTTTATGTGTCTGTGTCTGTGTGTCTGTATGGAGTGGCCTCTTTTGTGCTCGGCAGCCTGTGCTTGAGTGAATCTCCTCAGCGGCCTTGTGTGATCTGGTGATCGATGCATGTCCTCTGGAGGTACCTTTCACACACACTCCCCTGCTCTCTAGACTACATCACGTCTGTCTCCACTGAAGGTTACTCAGACACACACACATGCGCGTACATGCACGCGCTAAAGAGAGAATATCAGGATAGTTCACTTGGATCAGTGAAGCCTGTGTCTTCAGTTTAGGGTTACATGTAAAACTCCCTCTCCCTTAAACAATAGAAGGTTATACACTAGCAAAATGTACACAAAAGGGCTACAGGTTCTTCTCAATGCACTCCTCATGACAATCTTATGGAATCAGTATTTTTAATAGGATTTTTAGGTACTGGTCAACTAATATGTTTGACTAACATGTTTGACTAGTATGTTTGACTAATATGTTTGACTAATATGTTTGACTAACATGTTTGACTAATATGTTTGACAAACATGTTTGACTAGTATGTTTGACTAATATGTTTGACTAATATGTTTGACTAACATGTTTGACTAATATGTTTGACTAATATGTTTGACTAATAAGTTTGACTGAGATGTTTGACTGATATGTTTGACTAACATGTTTGACTAATATGTTTGACTAACATGTTTGACTAATATGCTTGACTAACATGTTTGACTAATATGTTTGACTAACATGTTTGACTAATATGTTTGACTAATATGTTTGACTAACATGTTTGACTAATATGTTTGACTAACATGTTTGACTAATATGTTTGACTAACATTTTTGACTGATATGTTTGACTAACATGTTTGACTGATATGTTTGACTAACATGTTTGACTAATATGTTTGACTGATATGTTTGAGTAACATGTTTGACTAATATGTTTGACTAATATGTTTGACTAATATGTTTGACTAATATGTTTGACTAATATGTTTGACTAACATGTTTGACTAATATGTTTGACTAACACGTTTGACTAATATGTTTGACTAATATGTTTGACTAATATGTTTGACTAATATGTTTGACTAACATGTTTGACTAATATGTTTGACAAACATGTTTGACTAGTATGTTTGACTAATATGTTTGACTAATATGTTTGACTAACATGTTTGACTAATATGTTTGACTAATATGTTTGACTAATAAGTTTGACTGAGATGTTTGACTGATATGTTTGACTAACATGTTTGACTAATATGTTTGACTAACATGTTTGACTAATATGTTTGACTAACATGTTTGACTAATATGTTTGACTAACATGTTTGACTAATATGTTTGACTAATATGTTTGACTAACATGTTTGACTAATATGTTTGACTAACATGTTTGACTAACATTTTTGACTGATATGTTTGACTAACATGTTTGACTGATATGTTTGACTAACATGTTTGACTGATATGTTTGACTGATATATTTGAGTAACATGTTTGACTAATATGTTTGACTAATATGTTTGACTAATATGTTTGACTAATATGTTTGACTAACATGTTTGACTAATATGTTTGACTAACATGTTTGACTAATGTGTTTGACTAACATTTTTGACTGATATGTTTGACTAACATGTTTGACTGATATGTTTGACTAACATGTTTGACTAATATGTTTGACTGATATGTTTGAGTAACATGTTTGACTAACATGTTTGACTGATATGTTTGACTAACATGTTTGACTGATATGTTTGACTGATATGTTTGACTAATATGTTTGACTAACATGTTTGACTAATATGTTTGACTAACATGTTTGACTGATATGTTTGACTGATATGTTTGTCTAATATGTTTGACTAACATGTTTGACTAATATGTTTGACTAATATGTTTGACTAATATGTTTGACTAACATGTTTGACTAACATGTTTGACTGATATGTTTGACTAATATGTCTGACTACTATGTTTGACTAATATGTTTGACTAATATGTTTGACTAACATGTTTGACTAACATGTTTGACTGATATGTTTGACTAATATGTCTGACTAATATGTTTGACTAATATCTTTGACTAATATGTTTGACTAACATGTTTGACTAATATGTTTGACTAATATGTTTGACTAATATGTTTGACTAATATCTTTGACTAATATGTTTGACTAACATGTTTGACTAATATGTTTGACTAATATGTTTGACTAATATTTTTGACTAATATGTTTGACTGATATGTTTGACTGATATGTTTGACTAATATGTTTGACTAATATGTTTGACTAACATGTTTGACTAATATGTTTGACTAACACGTTTGACTAATATGTTTGACTAATAACTTTGACTAATATGTTTGACTAACATGTTTGACTAACATGTTTGACTAATATGTTTGACTAACATGTTTGACGAATATGTTTGAGTAATATGTTTGACTAATATGTTTGACTAACATGTTTGACTAATATGTTTGACTAACATGTTTGACTGATATGTTTGACTGATATGTTTGACTGATATGTTTGACTGATATGTTTGACTAATATGTTTGACTAATATGTTTGACTAATATGTTTGACTAATATGTTTGACTAATATGTTTGACTAATATGTTTGACTAATATGTTTGACTTATATGTTTGACTTATATGTTTGACTGATATGTTTGAGTAACATGTTTGACTAACATGTTATTATGATAAACTAATATGTTTGACTAACATGTTAATATGCTAAACTAATATGTTTGACTAACATGTTAATATGCTAAACTAATATGTTTGACTAATATGTTTATTTGTTCGACTAATATGTTTGACTAATATGTAGACTAATATGTTTGACTAATATGTTTGACAAATATGTAGACTAATATGTTTGACTAATATGTTTGACTAATATGTAGACTAATATGTTTGACTGATATGTTTGACTGATATGTAGACTAATATGCAGACTAATATGTTTGACTAATATGTAGACTAATATGTTTGTCTAATTTGTTTGACTGATATGTTTGACTAATATGTAGACTAATATGTTTGACTAATATATTTGACTAATATGTAGACTAATATGTAGACTAATATGTTTGACTAATATGTAGACTAATATGTTTGTCTAATTTGTTTGACTGATATGTTTGACTAATATGTAGACTAATATGTTTGTCTAATATGTTTGACTAATATGTTTGACTGATATGTTTGACTAATATGTAGACTAATATGTTTGTCTAATATGTTTGTCTAATATGTTTGACTAATATGTTTGACTGATATGTTTGACTAATATGTTTGTCTAATATGTTTGTCTAATATGTTTGACTAATATGTTTGACTGATATGTTTGTCTAATATGTTTGACTAATATGTTTGACTAATATGTTTATTTGTTTGTCTAATATTTTTGTCTAATATGTTTGTCTAATATGTTTGACTGATATGTTTGACTAATATGTTTGTCTAATATGTTTGACTGATATGATTGACTAATATGTTTGTCTAATATGTTTGACTAATATGTTTGACTGATATATTTGACTAATATGTTTGACTAATATGTTTGTCTAATATGTTTGACTAATATGTTTGACTGATATGTTTGACTAATATGTTTGTCTAATATGTTTGACTAATATGTTTGACTAATATGTTTATTTGTTTGTCTAATATGTTTGTCTAATATGTTTGTCTAATATGTTTGACTGATATGTTTGACTAATATGTTTGACTAACATGTTTGACTGATATGTTTGACTGATATGTTTGACTGATATGTTTGACTAATATGTTTGACTAATATGTTTGACTAATATGTTTGACTTATATGTTTGACTTATATGTTTGACTGATATGTTTGAGTAACATGTTTGACTAACATGTTTGACTGATATGTTTGACTAACATGTTTGACTGATATGTTTGACTGATATGTTTGACTAATATGTTTGACTGATATGTTTGACTGATATGTTTGACTAACATGTTTGACTAATATGTTTGACTAACATGTTTGACTAACATGTTTGACTAACATGTTTGACTGATATGTTTGACTGATATGTTTGACTAACATGTTTGACTAATATGTTTGACTAACATGTTTGACTAACATGTTTGACTAACATGTTTGAGTAATATTTTTGACTGATATGTTTGACTGATATGTTTGACTAATATGTTTGACTGATGTGTTTGACTGAAATGTTTGACTAACATGTTTGACTAATATGTTTGACTAATATGTTAATATGCTAAACTAATATATTTGACTAATATGTTTGACTAATATGTTTGACTAATATGTTTGACTAATATGTTTGACTGATATGTTTGACTAATATGTTTGACTAACATGTTTGACTAATATGTTTGACTAACATGTTTGACTAACATGTTTGACTAACATGTTTGACTAATATTTTTGACTGATATGTTTGACTGATATGTTTGACTAATATGTTTGACTGATGTGTTTGACTGAAATGTTTGACTAACATGTTTGACTAATATGTTTGACTAATATGTTTGACTAATATGTTTGACTAACATGTTTGACTAACATGTTTGACTGATATGTTTGACTAATATGTCTGACTAATATGTTTGACTAATATCTTTGACTAATATGTTTGACTAATATGTTTGACTAATATGTTTGACTAATATGTTTGACTAATATCTTTGACTAATATGTTTGACTAACATGTTTGACTAATATGTTTGACTAATATGTTTGACTAATATGTTTGACTAATATGTTTGACTAATATGTTTGACTGATATGTTTGACTAATATGTTTGACTAATATGTTTGACTAATATGTTTGACTAACATGTTTGACTAATATGTTTGACTAACATGTTTGACTAACATGTTTCACTAATATGTTTGAGTAACATGTTTGACTAACATGTTTGACTGATAAGTTTGACTGATATGTTTGACTTATATGCTTGACTGATATGTTTGACTGATATGTTTGACTAATATGTTTGACTAATATGTTTGACTAATATGTTTGACTAATATGTAGACTAATATGTTTGACTAATATGTTTGACTAATATGTTTGACTGATATGTTTGACTAATATGTTTGACTAATATGTAGACTAATATGTTTGACTGATATGTTTGACTAATATGTAGACTAATATGTTTGACTAATATGTTTAACTGATATGTTTGACTAATATGTAGACTAATATGTTTGACTAATATGTTTGACTGATATGTTTGACTAATATGTTTGACTAATATGTTTGACTAATATGTAGACTAATATGTTTGACTAATATGTTTGACTAACATGTTTGACTAATATGTTTGACTAATATGTTTGACTAATATGTTTGACTAACATGTTTGACTGATATGTTTGACTGATATGTTTGACTAACATGTTTGACTAATATGTAGACTAATATGTTTGACTAACATGTTTGACTAATATGTTTGACTAACATGTTTGACTAATATGTTTGACTAACATGTTTGACTAATATGTTTGACTAACATGTTAATATGCTAAACTAATACGTTTGACTAACATGTTTGACTAATATGTAGACTACTATGTTAGACTAATATGTTTGACCAACATGTTTGACTAATATGCTAAACTAATATCTTTGACTGATATGTTTGTTTAACATGTTTTACTGATATGTTTGTTTAAAATGTTAATATGCTAAACTAATATGTTTGACTAACATGTTTGACTAATATGTAGACTAATATGTTTGACTAATATGTTAATTTTTTCGACTAATATGTTTGACTAACATGTTAATATGCTAAACTAATATGTTTGACTAACATGTTAATATGCTAAACTAATATGTTTGACTAACATGTTTGACTAATATGTAGACTAATATGTTTGACTAATATGTTAATTTTTTCGACTAATATGTTTGACTAACATGTTAATATGCTAAACTAATATGTTTGACTAACATGTTAATATGTTAAACTAATATGTTTGACTAACATGTTTGACTAATATGTAGACTAATATGTTTGACTAATATGTTAATTTTTTCGACTAATATGTTTGACTAACATGTTAATATGCTAAACTAATATGTTTGACTAACATGTTAATATGCTAAACTAATATGTTTGACTAACATGTTAATATGCTAAACTAATATGTTTGACTAACATGTTAATATGCTAAACTAATATGTTTGACTAACATGTTAATATGCTAAACTAATATGTTTGACTAACATGTTAATATGCTAAACTAATATGTTTGACTAACATGTTAATATGCTAAACTAATATGTTTGACTAATATGTTTATTTGTTCGACTAATATGTTTGACTAATATGTAGACTAATATGTTTGACTAATATGTTTGACTAATATGTAGACTAATATGTTTGACTAATATGTTTGACTAATATGTAGACTAATATGTTTGACTGATATGTTTGACTGATATGTAGACTAATATGTAGACTAATATGTTTGACTAATATGTAGACTAATATGTTTGTCTAATTTGTTTGACTGATATGTTTGACTAATATGTAGACTAATATGTTTGACTAATATGTTTGACTAATATGTAGACTAATATGTAGACTAATATGTTTGACTAATATGTAGACTAATATGTTTGTCTAATTTGTTTGACTGATATGTTTGACTAATATGTAGACTAATATGTTTGTCTAATATGTTTGACTAATATGTTTGACTGATATGTTTGACTAATATGTAGACTAATATGTTTGTCTAATATGTTTGTCTAATATGTTTGACTAATATGTTTGACTGATATGTTTGACTAATATGTTTGTCTAATATGTTTGTCTAATATGTTTGACTAATATGTTTGACTGATATGTTTGACTAATATGTTTGTCTAATATGTTTGACTAATATGTTTGACTAATATGTTTATTTGTTTGTCTAATATGTTTGTCTAATACGTTTGTCTAATATGTTTGACTGATATGTTTGACTAATATGTTTGTCTAATATGTTTGACTGATATGTTTGACTAATATGTTTGTCTAATATGTTTGTCTAATATGTTTGACTAATATGTTTGACTAATATGTTTGTCTAATATGTTTGTCTAATATGTTTGACTAATATGTTTGACTAATATGTTTGTCTAATATGTTTGACTAATATGTTTGACTAATATGTTTATTTGTTTGTCTAATATGTTTGTCTAATATGTTTGTCTAATATGTTTGACTGATATGTTTGACTAATATGTTTGTCTAATATGTTTGACTGATATGTTTGACTAATATGTTTGTCTAATATGTTTGACTAATATGTTTGACTGATATATTTGACTAATATGTTTGACTAATATGTTTGTCTAATATGTTTGACTAATATGTTTGACTGATATGTTTGACTAATATGTTTGTCTAATATGTTTGACTAATATGTTTGACTAATATGTTTATTTGTTTGTCTAATATGTTTGTCTAATATGTTTGTCTAATATGTTTGACTGATATGTTTGACTAATATGTTTGTCTAATATGTTTGTCTAATATGTTTGACTAATATGTTTGTCTAATATGTTTGACTAATATGTTTGACTAATATGTTTGACTGATATGTTTGACTAATATGTTTGTCTAATATGTTTGTCTAATATGTTTGTCTAATATGTTTTTCTAATATGTTTGACTAATATGTTTGACTAATATGTTTGACTGATATGTTTGACTAATATGTTTGTCTAATATGTTTGACTAATATGTTTGACTAATATGTTTGTCTAATATGTTTGACTAATATGTTTGACTGATATGTTTGACTAATATGTTTGTCTAATATGTTTGTCTAATATGTTTGTCTAATATGTTTGTCTAATATGTTTGACTAATATGTTTGACTAATATGTTTGACTGATATGTTTGACTAATATGTTTGTCTAATATGTTTGTCTAATATGTTTGACTAATATGTTTGACTAATATGTTTGTCTAATATGCTTGTCTAATATGTTTGACTAATATGTTTGACTAATATGTTTATTTGTTTGTCTAATATGTTTGTCTAATATGTTTGTCTAATATGTTTGACTAATATGTTTGACTAATATGTTAATATGTTCAACTAATATGTTTGTCTAATATGTTTGTCTAATATGTAGACTAATATGTTAATATGTTTGTCTAATATGTTTGACTAATAAGTAGACTAATCGACTAAAATGTTGTGGAGCCCAATTAAGATTCTCTGTCTCATTCACCAACAGTTCCTCATACCAGCTGTGACTTTCTTATGGCCTTAATATTTTCCGTCAGAGTCCTTCATCAAGGGAGAGGTTCAATAGTAAGGAATTAGTTAGTGTTATTCACAGGCCACTGTCTCCCCTTCAGAAATACAGACGCACACACACACATACGCACACACATAAAGACAGATGGACACTCTTGACAACAGACATTGGAAGGATAAAACTATAGAATATGTTTGACTAATATGTTTGTCTAATATGTTTGTCTAATATGTTTGACTAATATGTTTGACTGATATGTTTGACTAATATGTTTGTCTAATATGTTTGTCTAATATGTTTGTCTAATATGTTTGACTAATATGTTTGACTGATATGTTTGACTAATATGTTTGTCTAATATGTTTGTCTAATATGTTTGACTAATATGTTTGACTGATATGTTTGACTAATATGTTTGTCTAATATGTTTGACTAATATGTTTGACTAACATGTTTGACTAATATGTTTGACTAACATGTTTGACTAATATGTTTGACTGATATGTTTGACTAATATGTTTGTCTAATATGTTTGTCTAATACGTTTGTCTAATATGTTTATTTGTTTGTCTAATATGTTTGTCTAATACGTTTGTCTAATATGTTTGACTGATATGTTTGACTAATATGTTTGTCTAATATGTTTGACTGATATGTTTGACTAATATGTTTGTCTAATATGTTTGTCTAATATGTTTGACTAATATGTTTGACTAATATGTTTGTCTAATATGTTTGTCTAATATGTTTGACTAATATGTTTGACTAATATGTTTGTCTAATATGTTTGACTAATATGTTTGACTAATATGTTTATTTGTTTGTCTAATATGTTTGTCTAATATGTTTGTCTAATATGTTTGACTGATATGTTTGACTAATATGTTTGTCTAATATGTTTGACTGATATGTTTGTCTAATATGTTTGTCTAATATGTTTGACTAATATGTTTGTCTAATATGTTTGACTAATATGTTTGTCTAATATGTTTGACTAATATGTTTGTCTAATATGTTTGACTAATATGTTTGACTAATATGTTTGACTGATATGTTTGACTAATATGTTTGTCTAATATGTTTGTCTAATATGTTTGTCTAATATGTTTGTCTAATATGTTTGACTAATATGTTTGACTAATATGTTTGACTGATATGTTTGACTAATATGTTTGTCTAATATGTTTGACTAATATGTTTGTCTAATATGTTTGTCTAATATGTTTGTCTAATATGTTTGTCTAATATGTTTGTCTAATATGTTTGACTAATATGTTTGACTAATATGTTTGTCTAATATGTTTGTCTAATATGTTTGTCTAATATGTTTGACTAGTATGTTTGACTAATATGTTTGTCTAATATGTTTGTCTAATATGTTTGACTAATATGTTTGACTGATATGTTTGACTAATATGTTTGTCTAATATGCTTGTCTAATATGTTTGACTAATATGTTTGACTAATATGTTTATTTGTTTGTCTAATATGTTTGTCTAATATGTTTGTCTAATATGTTTGACTGATATGTTTGACTAATATGTTTGTCTAATATGCTTGTCTAATATGTTTGACTAATATGTTTGACTAATATGTTTATTTGTTTGTCTAATATGTTTGACTAATAAGTAGACTAATCGACTAAAATGTTGTGGAGCCCAATTAAGATTCTCTGTCTCATTCACCAACAGTTCCTCATACCAGCTGTGACTTTCTTATGGCCTTAATATTTTCCGTCAGAGTCCTTCATCAAGGGAGAGGTTCAATAGTAAGGAATTAGTTAGTGTTATTCACAGGCCACTGTCTCCCCTTCAGAAATACAGACGCACACACACACATACGCACACACATAAAGACAGATGGACACTCTTGACAACAGACATTGGAAGGATAAAACTTCTTCAGGATCAATAGAAGCTTTTCTTCCCATTGATTGTTATGTCTGTTCAACCTCGGCCTCGCCCGCCCCATGCCCGTTTCTTTCCGATCCGCTGATCCTCCTCTCCTCCGTCACCCTCCTCCCGTTCTGTCCATCCATCTATACATAGTTTTCAACAACAAGTATCTTGTATGACCTTCTGTAGTGTTTCTTATTCAGCTAGGTGTATGATTATTTTAACAAGGTTATTATTGTTCGAGGTGATTGTATTTTATATAACCAGATCCTAGCCTGTGTATCACATCTGTTTGTACTCACCTCCCTTCCCATTCACTTCCCAACCATCTAATACAGATGTGAGCTCTTAATTTGATCATCCCGTCGTTGCAGGAAATGCAAACATGTAATGTATTAAAGGTTTAAAAAGGCTTCTAAAGTTTTAAAATTCCACTTTAAAATGTTAGACTTGATTTGGCCAAACAACAAAATGGATCAAAAGGTCCATTAATTATAATCCACACAAAAAATCACATTTCATTTTGCAGCAGGATTATTTTCCTCCTGTGAGAACTTGTGAAATTAAGATCCTACATCTGTAGGGCGTAATTGTTCCTATTGACACTGATCTTGTTGCCATATGTTCCCCGTACATAAACCATTACACTTGACCCTGTATCTCTAATTAAATTAAGGTTAAAAAAAAAAAAAAAAAAAATCTCGACTGATCATCTCTAATAGCATGGTCTGATTCCTCATAGAGATAATGGGTCCCTAACGATGCCCAGCTAACGAGCGTTCACTAACGATGCCCAGCTAATGAGCATTCACTAACGATGCCCTGCCAACGAGTGTTCACTAACAATGCCCAGCTAATGAGTTTTCACTAACCGGATAACCCAACTTGGACCAAAGCCTTACACATGGTTTAAAATATGTATATTTCCCCTCTTTGATTCTGATCTTCCTTATTAGCAAGAGAAATATAACTGGGATTCCCACGCAATTATTTTCACTGACCCCACCAATGGATGAAGAGTATAAGGAATCACACCTTTATTTGTCTCTCTGCTAGTTGTGTGTGTGTGTGTGCCAGCGGATTTATGTTTGTGTGTGTGTGTGTGTGTGTGTGTTTGTGTGCCCGTGTACGTGTGTGTCGGAATACTATTTTCCCACAGCATGCTGGGTAAAGGTGATGGGGCCAGGGAGAGGTTGCCACCCGTTCTGTCGGTGAGAGGAGTAGCTCTCACCCCTCTCTCCCCCTATACCCCCTCTCTCTCCCTCCCTTTCTCTCGTCTATCTCCTCTTAGTCCTCTCTGGTACTTAGTGTGGGAATGGAGAGAAGAATGGAGATAAGGAGTGGGTGGAGGTCTGGACCAGGATTAGTCCAGCTCAGTGCAGTGGAGATCCCTGGACTGCAGCACTAGGGCTAGGCAAGGCCAAGCTGGGCCACTCCTCACCCCCTGGAGCTCAGGACTTCTCTGTTAATGTAAACACGATCAATGTATTTGTTCTCCTCAACCCCACAGAACTATATGGAGAGGAGAACTCAGGCCAGCCAACACTTCAATTCTTTTCCTCTTTCTTTTCCTCTGGCTCTGTCTCTCTCCCTGTACAGAAGAGACTCCATCGTATTCTCCTTCTCTTTCTCCTACCTTGTCTTTCCTTCTGTCTTGATGTCTATAGCTTGTTCTATACTCTGTGATGTCTATAGCTTGTTCTATACTCTGTGTCTATCTATATAGCTTGTTGTATACTCTGTGATGTATATAGCTTGTTCTATACTCTGTGTCTATCTATATAGCTTGTTCTATACTCTGTGTCTATTTAGCTTGTTGTATACTCTGTGTCTATTTAGCTTGTTGTATACTCTGTGTCTATATAGCTTGTTGTATACTCTGTGTCCATATAGCTTGTTGTATACTCTGTCTATATAGCTTGTTGTATACTATGTGTCTATATAGCTTGTTGTATACTCTGTGATGTATATAGCTTGTTCTATACTCTGTGTCTATCTATATAGCTTGTTGTATACTCTGTGATGTATATAGCTTGTTCTATACTCTGTGTCTATCTATATAGCTTGTTCTATACTCTGTGTCTATTTAGCTTGTTGTATACTCTGTGTCTATTTAGCTTGTTGTATACTCTGTCTATATAGCTTGTTGTATACTCTGTGTCTATATAGCTTGTTCTATACTCTGTGTCTATATAGCTTGTTGTATACTCTGTGATGTATATAGCTTGTTGTATACGCCGTGATGTATATAGCTTGTGCTATACTCTGTGTCTATATAGCTTGTTGTATACTCTGTGACTATATAGCTTGTTCTATACTCTGTGTCTATCTATATAGCTTGTTGTATACTCTGTGACTATATAGCATGTTGTATACTCTGTGATGTCTATAGCTTGTTCTATACTCTGTGTCTATATAGCTTGTTGTATACTCTGTCTATATAGCTTGTTGTATACTATGTGTCTATATAGCTTGTTGTATACTCTGTGACTATATAGCTTGTTCTATACTCTGTGTCTATCTATATAGCTTGTTGTATACTCTGTGATGTATATAGCTTGTTGTATACTCTGTGTCTATATAGCTTGTTGTATACTCTGTGATGTATATAGCTTGTTGTATACTCTGATATATATAGCTTGTTGTATACTCTGTGATGTATATAGCTTGTTCTATACTCTGTGTCTATCTATATAGCTTGTTGTATACTCTGTGATGTATATAGCTTGTTGTATACTCTGTGTCTATATAGCTTGTTGTATACTCTGTGATGTATATAGCTTGTTGTATACTCTGATATATATAGCTTGTTGTATACTCTGTGATGTATATAGCTTGTTGTATACTCTGTGATCTATATAGCTTGTTGTATACTCTGTGATCTATATAGCTTGTTGTATACTCTGTGATGTCTATAGTGTGTTGTATACTCTGTGATGTATATAGCATGTTGTATACTCTGTAATCTCTATAGCATGTTGTAAACTCTGTGATGTCTATAGCATGTTGTATACTCTGTAATGTCTATAGCATGCTGCAGCACTAGGGCTAGGCAAGGCCAAGCTGGGCCACTCCTCACCCCCTGGAGCTCAGGACTTCTCTGTTAATGTAAACACGATCAATGTATTTGTTCTCCTCAACCCCACAGAACTATATGGAGAGGAGAACTCAGGCCAGCCAACACTTCAATTCTTTTCCTCTTTCTTTTCCTCTGGCTCTGTCTCTCTCCCTGTACAGAAGAGACTCCATCGTATTCTCCTTCTCTTTCTCCTACCTTGTCTTTCCTTCTGTCTTGATGTCTATAGCTTGTTCTATACTCTGTGATGTCTATAGCATGTTGTATACTCTGTGATGTCTATAGCTTGTTCTATACTCTGTGTCTATATAGCTTGTTGTATACTATGTGTCTATATAGCTTGTTGTATACTCTGTGATGTATATAGCTTGTTCTATACTCTGTGTCTATCTATATAGCATGTTGTATACTCTGTGATGTCTATAGCTTGTTGTATACTCTGTGTCTATATAGCTTGTTGTATACTATGTGTCTATATAGCTTGTTGTATACTCTGTAATGCCTATAGCATGTTGTATACTCTGTGTCTATATAGCTTGTTGTATACTCTGTGATGTATATAGCTTGTTGTATACTCTGTGTCTATATAGCTTGTTGTATACTCTGTGATGTATATAGCATGTTGTATACTCTGTAATGCCTATAGCATGTTGTATACTCTGTGTATATATAGCTTGTTGTATACTCTGTTATGTATATAGCATGTTGTATACTCTGTGGTGTATATAGCTTGTTGTATACTCTGTGATGTCTATAGTGTGTTGTATACTCTGTGTCTATATAGCATGTTGTATACTCTGTAATCTCTATAGCATGTTGTATACTCTGTAATCTCTATAGCATGTTGTATACTCTGTGATGTCTATAGCGTGTTGTATTCTCTGTGAACTCTATAGCATGTTGTATACTCTGTGGTGTATATAGCATGTTGTATACTCTGTGTCTATATAGCTTGTTGTATACTCTGTGTCTATATAGCTTGTTGTATACTCTGTGATGTATATAGCATGTTGTATACTCTGTAATGCCTATAGCATGTTGTATATTCTGTGTCTATATAGCTTGTTGTATACTCTGTTATGTATATAGCATGTTGTATATTCTGTGTCTATATAGCTTGTTGTATACTCTGTGATGTCTATAGTGTGTTGTATACTCTGTGTCTATATAGCATGTTGTATACTCTGTAATCTCTATAGCATGTTGTATACTCTGTGATGTCTATAGCATGTTGTATACTCTGTGATGTCTATAGCATGTTGTATACTCTGTGTCTATATAGCTTGTTGTATACTCTGTGATGTATATAGCATGTTGTATACTCTGTAATGTCTATAGCATGTTGTATACTCTGTGTCTATATAGCTTGTTGTATACTCTGTGATGTATATAGCATGTTGTATACTCTGTAATGTCTATAGCATGTTGTATACTCTGTGTCTATATAGCTTGTTGTATACTCTGTGATGTATATAGCATGTTGTATATTCTGTAATCTCTATAGCATGTTGTATACTCTGTGATGTCTATAGCGTGTTGTATTCTCTGTGAACTCTATAGCATGTTGTATACTCTGTGATCTCTATAGCTTGCTGTGTACTCTGTGACGTCTATAGCATGTTCTGTATTCTGTGATGTCTTTAGCGTGCTGTATACTCTGATCTCTATAGCATGTTCTGTACTCTGTGAGGTCTATAGCGTGCTGTGTACTTTGATCTCTATAGCATGTTCTGTACTCTGATCTCTATAGCATGTTGCTCTGCCCACAGTCGTAAGGTTCTCCAGAGGGTAGTGAGGTCTGCACAATGCATCACCAGGGGCAAACTACCTGCCCTCCAGGACACCTACACCACCCGATGTCACAGGAAGGCCAAAAAGATCATCAAGGACAACAACCACCCGAGCCACTGCCTGTTCACCCCGCTATCATCCAGAAGGTGAGGTCAGTACAGGTGCATCAAAGCCGGGACTGAGAGACTGAAATACAGCCTCTATCTCAAGGCCATCAGATTGTTAAACAGCCATTATTAACATTGAGTGGCTGCTGCCAACATACTGACTCATCTCTAGCCACTTTAGTAATGAAAAATGTATGTAACAAATGTATCAGTCACTTTAAACAATGCCTTTATACTTTATATAATGTTTACATACCCTACATTACTCATCTCATTTGTATATACTGTACTCTATACCATCTACTGCATCTTGCCTATGCCGTTACGCCATTGCTCATCCATATATTTATATGTACATATTCTTCTTAATTCCTTTACACTTGTGTGTATAAGGCAGTTGTTGTGAAATTGTTAGATTACTTGTTAGATATTACTGCACGGTCAGAAGTAGACGCACAAGCATTTCGCTACACTCGCATTAACATCTGCTAACATCTGTTAATGTCCGAACTGAATTTGGTAAAAGGGCTTTTATGTACTCTGCGCCATCGTCTTGGAACACCTTACAAAATACTTTTAAACTGGAAGAACTTGTCCCGATTGGTGTTTTTAAATCACTGATGAAGGATTTTGAGGCTGATTCCCTGACCTGTCAAGGTTTTTAATTTGCTGTTTTATACCCTTGGGAATTCAATGTTCTTTACTAGATTACTTGTAGTTTTTCATGTTGTCTGTCTGTAATTTTTGTTGTTGTTGTAATGACTTGGTGCTGCCTATCTTGGCCAGGACGCTCTTGAAAAAGAGATTTTAATCTCAATGAGCCCTTCCTGGTTAAATAAAGGTTAAATAAATAAATAAATACCCATTTGTATGTGACCAATAACATTTGATTTGATTTGATTTGAGAACAAATTCTTATTTTCAATGACGGCCTAGGAACAGTGGGTTAACTGCCTTGTCCAGGGGCAGATTTTTACCTTGTCAGCTCGGGGATTCTCTCTTACAACCTTCGATTACTAGTCCAACGCTCTAACCACTAGGCTACCTGCCGCCCCATAGTGTGCTGTGTACTGTGTGATCTCTATAGCGTGCTGTGTACTGTGTGATCTTTATAGTGTGCTGTGTACTGTGTGATCTCTATAGTGTGCTGTGTACTCCGTGATCTCTATAGTGTGCTGTGTACTGTGTGATCTCTATAGTGTGCTGTGTACTGTGTGATCTCTATAGTGTGCTGTGTACTGTGTGATCTCTATAGTGTGCTGTGTACTGTGTGATCTCTATAGTGTGCTGTGTACTGTGTGATCTCTATAGCGTGCTGTGTACTGTGTGATCTTTATAGTGTGCTGTGTACTCTGTGATCTCTATAGTGTGCTGTGTACTGTGTGATCTCTATAGTGTGCTGTGTACTCCGTGATCTCTATAGTGTGCTGTGTACTGTGTGATCTCTATAGTGTGCTGTGTACTGTGTGATCTCTATAGCGTGCTGTGTACTGTGTGATCTTTATAGTGTGCTGTGTACTCCGTGATCTCTATAGTGTGCTGTGTACTGTGTGATCTCTATAGTGTGCTGTGTACTGTGTGATCTCTATAGTGTGCTGTGTACTGTGTGATCTTTATAGTGTGCTGTGTACTCCGTGATCTCTATAGTGTGCTGTGTACTGTGTGATCTCTATAGTGTGCTGTGTACTGTGTGATCTCTATAGTGTGCTGTATACTGTGTGATCTCTATAGTGTGCTGTGTACTGTGTGATCTCTATAGTGTGCTGTGTACTGAGTGATCTCTATAGTGTGCTGTGTACTGAGTGATCTCTACAGTGTGCTGTGTACTGTGTGATCTCTATAGTGTGCTGTGTACTGTGTGATCTCTATAGTGTGCTGTGTACTGTGTGATCTCCATATCTCCATAGCTCATCATTTTTTCTTATCCTCTCTGTGTACTACTCTTCTCTCCCTTCTACAGTGAACCCCCTCTCTCTCTCTCTCTCTCTCTCTCTTTCTCCTTCCCTTCCCTTCCCTTCCCTTCCCTTCCCTTCCCTTCCCTTCCCTTCCCTTCCCTTCCCTTCCCTTCCCTTCCCTTCCCTTCCCTTCCCTTCCCTTCCCTTCCCTTCCCTTCCCTTCCCTCCCCTCCCCTCCCCTTCCCTTCCCTTCCCTTCCCTTCCCTTCCCTTCCCTTCCCTTCCCTTCCCTTCCCTTCCCTTCCCTTCCCTTCCCTTCCCTTCCCTTCCCTTCCCTTCCCTCCCCTCCCCTCCCCTCCCCTCCCCTTCCCTTCCCTTCCCTTCCCTTCCCTTCCCTTCCCTCCACTCCCCTTCCCTTCCCTTCCCTTCCCGCTGTGAAATGGACCCTGTTCAGGCCTTTCCAGTGTTACCCAACACTCTGAGAGATGCAGGGAAGCTTCTCTCTGTCATCTCTCCTGACAAATCAATGAGCAACTTTAGCCCGCTAATTGAGTTGACTGTGTGTGTTTGTGATGCAGAGAGATCACTCCAGATTCAAGTCAAAGTTTTTGCATGTACGCTATTACCATTACCAAGTCAGCTTGGGTTTTGTTAGGGCGTTGTGGACGGGGGTGGCGGATAGGTGTAATCCGCGAGCACCGGCTCTGAGGGTTGCGTGCTTAAATCCCAGTAAAAGACACTTGTTTTTGCCACTTCGAAATTAGACATTTCATCACAAACACTTTGAAAATTGGCATTTGGAGAAACACAGAAAAATGTCTAATTCTGCAGTGAGACTGTGAGAGCTTGTTGCGTGATGTGGATCTCGTTTTTCCACATCTTCAACGACCCCGTTTCACTCCTCAGTATCCCTCCTCTGTCTCTCCTCTGTATCCCTCCTCTGTCTCTCCTCTGTATCCCTCCTCTGTCTCTCCTCAGTATCCCTCCTCTGTCTCTCCTCAGTATCCCTCCTCTGTCTCTCCTCAGTATCCCTCCTCTGTCTCTCCTCAGTATCTCTCCTCAGTATCCCTCCTCTGTCTCTCCTCAGTATCTCTCCTCTGTATCCCTCCTCTGTCTCTCCTCAGTATCCCTCCTCTGTCTCTCCTCAGTATCCCTCTTCTGTCTCTCCTCAGTATCCCTCCTCTGTCTCTCCTCAGTATCCCTCCTCTGTCTCTCCTCAGTATCCCTCCTCTGTCTCTCCTCAGTATCTCTCCTCTGTATCCCTCCTCTGTCTCTCCTCTGTATCCCTCCTCTGTCTCTCCTCAGAACTCCAATAATGCCTCACCCGGCTTTGTCGCGTTGCATTTTTAATGACACGTGACACGTGCATTATGTCAGGTTTAAATTCACATTTTATGAGGTTTTCAATGATTGGTCGCTGCATGTAAAGACCACGTTTTATTTTAGCCATCGAGACACGACATGAGGTTTTTGTGCATCTCTCTCTCTCTCTCTCTCTCTCTCTCTCCAGATGTTTTCTGGGAACTTAATTTACATGTTCATGTCCTTGGTGACATGCCTAAGCTTTTGTGAACACGGATTGCATTCTTCATGCATCGTCCATATCTTGTAAGTGGAGGAATGAAGAGGTTTGAGAGGTCCATACAATGATTTAGAAGGACATTTTCATCTTAATCTTGCTCCATTTTCCTTTAGCTATTAACCCTTCACTGTGTAACAGGCATGAGTGACTGAGTCTCTCTAGCTGTGTCCGAAATCTGTCTTGCCTACTTAAACTAAATACTGTGTAGTAATCGTAATACATACTATTTAGGACTTACTGTTTAGTAAAAATTATTGCAGTAAGCAAGAAATATCAACATACTAGGCTCACCCTGAGAATGCATCCTCTAAAGCGCAATTGAGTTGTTTACCGCTACTCGTTCATTTCGGCACAGCGCGTCACCTGATTGTCAGCTGTGACTCCATATCTACTGCCCTTCTCCTTAGCACCACTGTAGAACAATGGAATCCTATTGTAGTACATCATTGCGTTGTCACTAGGTACCACAACCACAAAGTCATAAAACCCGTCATTTTCTACAATGTATCTTTTTAAAATCTGATGTTAAACCTAACTCTAGCCTTAACCACACTGCTAACCTTATGCCTACACTAACCTTAAAAGAAAATCAAATACATTTTTACAATATAGACAATTTTTACTTTGTGACTGTGGTAACTAGTGGAAACCACATCATTGCTATATCGTTCTACCTCATCTCTCACAGTCTCTCATTCACATCTCATCATCTTCTTTTGTGTTATCACGTGAGAATATCACACACACACCCATTAGGAGAATAATCATAACACACACACACACACACACACACACACACACACACACACACACACACACACACACACACACACACACACACACACACACACACACACACACACACACACACACACACACACACACAGGCCTTTCAGATAACAGGCTGACAGAACACACTGATGATGGATTAACAGATGTTATCACAGGCCTTCCAGATAACAGAACACACTGATGACAGATAAACAGATGTTATCACAGGCCTTCCAGATAACAGAACACACTGATGACAGATAAACAGATGTTATCACAGGCCTTCCAGATAACAGAACACACTGATGACAGATAAACAGATGTTATCACAAGCCTTCCAGATAACAGGCTGACAGAACACACTGATGACAGATAGCAGGAACCAGAAGATCTCCACTGGTCTGCTCTGGTAATTGTCACCCAGTGGGGAGTATTTTACACACATACAGGAGTGAACGCAGTGGGGTCTGGAATTATTGACACCCTTGATAAAGACGGGCAAAAATGTATAATATAAGTAATTCTAATACTGATCTATATTGTATGCAGAAAATTATTGGGAAATTTATACTAATACAATTTGTGAAAGAAAGAGATTTTGATTACCAAGTAATAATAAAATAAAATGAAAAGTAGGGGTTAAATGGATTGACACCCCTGTTTTGAATACCTTTAAATACCTCACCATGTGAGGATAATTGTACTGAGCCTTTTTCTGAAATGTTTTATGAGTTGGAGAACACATTGGGAGGGATCTAAGATACACACACACACATGTACTGTACATACACATACATGTACACACAAGTACATACATTTTATGCAGATATTACACACACACACACACACACACACACACACACACACACACACACACACACACACACACACACACACACACACACACACACAAGAGGTTACAGGGTTAATTCCATGTGGTTACAGGGTTAATTCAGTGTGGTTACAGGATTAATTCCACATGGTTACAGGATTAATTCCACATGGTTACAGGGTACATTCCATGTGGTTACAGGGTAAATTCCACGTGGTTACAGGGTTAATTCAGCGTGGTTACAGGGTTAATTCCACTTGGTTACAGGGTAAATTCAGTGTGGTTACAGGATTAATTCCACATGGTTACAGGGTTAATTCCACGTGGTTACAGGTTTAATTCCACGTGGTTACAGGGTTAATTCAATGTGGTTACAGGGTTAATTCAGTGTGGTTACAGGGTTAATTCAGTGTGGTTACAGGGTTAATTCTACGTGGTTACAGGTTTAATTCCACGTGGTTACAGGGTTAATTCAGTGTGGTTACAGGGTTAACTCAGGGTGGTTACAGGGTTAATTCCGTAGTGGTTACAGGGTTAATTCCGTGTGGTTACAGGGTTAATTCCGTGTGGTTACAGGGTTAATTCCGTGTGGTTACAGGGTTAATTCAGCGTGGTTACAGGGTTAATTCCACTTGGTTACAGGGTTAATTCCACTTGGTTACAGGGTTAATTCCACTTGGTTACAGGGTTAAACACAACTCAAAGGGTTAAGTTTAGGTATTAATTCCGAGGGGTTAAGGTTAGGGCTATGGTTTTGGGAAGGCTTAAACAAAATAATAAAAAACGACCCACTATTGCCGTCCAGTATCACCAAGTATTCTCGCAGCTTGTCAGAACATTGTGAAGTGTGGTAGTGCAGTGGTCTAAGCAGAGCACTCTGGCTCCGAGCATCACGAGCCTGTTAGCAGTGCTGGGCAATCTGTTTTTTTTGTGAGTGAGGAAGAAGGCATATATCCTTTTCAAACGTCTATTTCTAGTGATCAGTCGGGCTTTTTTTGTGTGCCCCTAGTGAATAGTTTTGACTGTCTCTCAACATCCCGTGGATCTACAAAAACGTTAAATTTTGCCTCGAATCTGGAGTGATCTCCCTGGTGTGTGTGTGTGTGTGTCTGTGTGTGTAATGGCAAGGAACACGGTATTTAACGCTGGGTGCGCAGTAACGGTTGCCCCTGGCGCTGGCACTAGTCGTAGGGGAGCGCTGAGCCGTGTAAGCACCTGCTTAATCCCCTCCCAGAGAGACGCCACAATAAAGACATCAAGTAAAACACACACACAGGTATGTGCATATACAGACACACACAGACAGTCTCTCACTCTCTCTCTCTCTCTCTCTCTCTCTCTCTCTCTCTCTCTCTCTTTCTCTCACACACACACAAACACATTCTATCTTTCCCTCTCATACACACCCCAGCTGTTACCGCAATGACTGGAGATATTTAGACTGCTTGGCACCATGCCAACCAAAAGGGAAACATATCACCCTGCTGTATATCAGTCAGGTTGCTAAGGGCTCTGCTGGGCCGGAACCAGAGAGACGTAAATGGACCAAAGGGCTCTGCTGGGCCGGAACCAATGGTCTGTTACTCAGGGCCAGTGGGGATCCTGCCCTGGCTCTGTTCTGTTGGACCAGAATCAGCAAGGCTTGGGTGTGCATCAATCTTTTTCTTGTCCAACAGTCCCTGGCAGTGTGTGTCTGTGTGTTTGTCTGTGTGTCTGTGTGTCTATGTGTGTGTCTGTTTGTTTGTCTGTGTGTCTGTGTGTCTGTGTGTGTGTCTATGTGTGTGTCTGTGTGTTTGTCTGTGTGTCTGTGTGTCTGTGTGTCTATGTGTGTGTCTGTGTGTTTGTCTGTGTGTCTGTGTGTCTATGTGTGTGTCTGTGTGTTTGTCTGTGTGTGTCTGTGTGTCTGTGTGTGTCTGTGTGTTTGTCTGTGTGTTTGTGTGTTTTTGTCTGTGTGTTTGTGTGTTTGTCTGTGTGTCTGTGTGTTTGTCTGTGTGTGTCTGTGTGTTTGTCTGTGTTGCAAGGCGTACTGCATACATCACAGGGTGCAAAGTCTGAGACAACAGGCTCAGTTGTGGTGGCTCTGAACAGTAGGTTTACAATGGGGGAGCCACAATGTCTTCCCAGCTTCCATCTGTTCCATAGACAGACTGAACACAGCACAGGCAACTGAAACACGAGACAAAAAAATAAAAAAGTCACAAATGGCCCAATATTTACTGCCAACTTCCTCTAAGATATAATCCTAGTTGGAACCGTCTTAATTTGTTCAGAGTCATTCTGTTGGTATTGGCTTTGTATTCTAAATGATTTGTATGGTATTGAGAGAGGTCCATTGATGTAGAAAGTAGATTAAGAAAATATGTTTTGTTAGAAAAAACAGACACTGTTGATGTTCTAAGGAGAAGACAACTTAAACTATATCGTCCTAAACTTACTTTTCCTGATTAGTGTCTTTGAATGACGAGAACTCAGGTCACGTTTACGAATCTACGTAAAGATGATGTCTTCATTTTGCCAACACAGAGACAACAGCATACTGAGGACAACAACATGGAATAGATACAGATTACCACAGAGAACTTTCCCACTGTATTTTCCCTTTTCAAAATCCATCAAATAGTAAACACAAGACATCAGAAGGACAATCTACAGAAAATAAAGTCGTAGTCATTAGCAAGAACTTTCTTGGTAAAGTTTGAATTGAGGTAACCTTTGACACTGACCTGAGACTCCAGTAGAATCGCTGACTGACTGTCACCCCCAGTATGGCCCAGTTACATCCTGAGTTCCAGGAAATGATTTATCTGATACAGAGATGTGTCACTAAAAGTCGTCACCACACAGTTTGATACAGCCCAGATGTTTCAACAAATACTATGAGTTGAGCCATTCAGAATGAGCCGATTCAATGAATCTGAATTTTTTACTGTACTCTAATAGATGTTAATCCATTGGTGAATAATAATACAAATAATACATTTGATTTATAACATGATTTTTCCAAAACCCAAAG